>NC_142358.1:23984239-24288339 GCF_059441175.1 Urocampus carinirostris | reverse complement strand
AAGATTACCTTACCTATTTCTAAGCCATAGGGGCATTCTGATTTTGAAATTCCACTCTGAATAAAGTTAGACACTGTGAAGAGAAACTTAACTACAGCAATGTCTGATTGGCTTATTGACCCCCTTCACGGTATTCAGTCATGACTAAGGTTCTTGAGATGGCGGTAATGGATGAGATGCTGATGAGATGATAGCCTTATGCCTATCATTGATATGTATAAGTGTTCTGTGATAATGACAGGATCCTAATGTAACAAACCACACTAGCCGGTGACAGACATTTGCCTGAATAGAGTCTTAAGGTGACTTTAAACCCATAGATATAAAACGTGATCTCAAAAATGGCTTCTGTTTCTGTGTATGTGTGAGCACGTTTTGTGTGTTTTCAGGAAGTGACGCTGAGAGGTAAGCCATCTGTCAGCAGATTAATCCCGCCTGTGCTTAGAGATATTACCGGCTGGCTTATCGCCGTGGCAACGAGCCTTCAATCCCTGTCCAGCACATCCACCATGTGACCCTGCGGGGTAGGATGTGTCGGCGTAGGACCCGCCACTCACACAAATGCACTAGAGCAAGGTCAATGTAATACCGTACAAACGGTACAGTCATGTAAACATTGTGAAGTAAACATGACCAACACATACAGTGGGCTACATTTTAGTGTCATAGCGTAAAATGATCGATTTTGCTTAAAAGTTTTAGCATTAGTTGAAGAGTTTTGGGCTGTTAGGTTTACTTTTTATTGAACGGACATAAACATTTTTAAAAACGTCAATTTGAGAGACATTTGTATCCACATATTAACACACGTATGAACACATGCAGAGGCATGCACAGACTTCAAGGTGGTCTTGGAGCTTCTGTCCACGGCCCTCCCTACCTCTCAAAGTGTACCGTTTTGAATTTGAAAAAAATTGTATGGTTATGTAAGTCGTTGATTATTGACAGGTTATTTTTTTTAAAGTTGCAACTTAACCCTGAGGCAAAATGTTTGTATTACTATAACACTTTGTTGTAATATTGATGTGTGTCACTGCATATACAGTCATAATTGTGTGGGATGTACAGTTATATATTTTTCATTCTTTAAATCATCAAATCAATATTTTAATCAAGGTAATAATTTAGTGGTCAATACGCACCTTATTATTATCATCGATAAGTTTGAATTTGGTTATTCACTTACTAACTTTATCTTAATTTATCAATTCCATTTATTATACTGTCTCTACAATGTTACCAGTGGTGAATTATTTAGTGTTGGGAGGGAGGGTGGAGTCCACCTGCAGGATTTGTCTGGACATAGGACTGGTGTGAAGCTGGGATTTGGGGAATTTTCACTGACTTATATTTTGTTTTTGTCCCCCCGTGGTATACTGTATATATATATATATATATATATATATATATATATATATATATATATATATATATATATATATATATATATATATATATATATATATATATATATATATATATATATATATATATTTATATATATATGTATATGAATAAATATTCTCTTTCATTTGTTTTTATCATTTTTATTGACATAAAAACCTCAATGGAAATGCTGAGCTTGTTTTAACCATAGCATGGCCCAACCTGGATGTTAAGCCAACATGCGGAGATAGAAAAAGTCTGCTCTCTTACATTTATCATAGTTTAAGAAAAAATAAATTAGTAATGCACTGTCCATTCTAGACAATTACAGCTGATTGTAAAGTTACATCGAGCCAAAAGCTAGAAAACCAAGATTTTTTAGTTTTTCAATGCATTTTATCAAATTTATCGTTTAAAAAAGGGCCAAAATATATTTATTTGCTTTAATCTTGAGCGTTTCAAAACCCATTAGACAAAATGGTCATTCTCCTAACATAAATAAAATGAAATATAACATGTTTGTGTCTGCAAGTATATTTATTGAAAAAATGTGTACAGGTATTTTTCCCCCATGTATTGCCAAGGTATCGGATTTCAATGATTGTTTTCCGCTCCTAATTTGGTCACTCTGCCAAATATTTTAACCCAATGCGCCTCGCGATTTAAAAAGTTTGCATTACACATACATCCATTTTTTTTTAAACACTGACATACATCATGTTGTTGTTTTTTTAAAGGAACAGCACCAACCATATTGTAACATTCAAGGTTTAATTCAGTCTTTACACACAGAACATCAGTCAGAAATGTACAGTAAACCTTTAAGGTTCTTTAGGTACAGCACACCTTAGAATCTACAGTTCAAGGGATTTTTTTACCAACACCTCAAAGAATGTGTTTTGAATGTTTGAGTCATAGTCACAGTTTTCTTGAACCCTTTTATGTTTTGGAGGCTACATGTGTCACACAGACTTCACATTTCAAGGGCAGAATTTGTTTCGTTAATTCATTTATTCAGTTAAATATTGATGACCAGTGGGATGCCAAATATTGGCTAAATATACAGTTTTCACACTCTTCACTGTCAGAAAGCCACTAGTAGTGTGCACGCATGCATAGTTATGAGACAATAGTGGTCCGACTTGGGGTGTGAAGCTTGGTCCCGACATTGGAAAGACTCTAGGTCACTATCAAGCTCATGATCCTGACTGAGTGTGCCACAGTGTACTCAATCAAATCCCACTCACTGTAATTAGATCAGGTAATCTCTATTGTTACTCTAATTAATGAGTGACCAGCCAGAGCAGAAATAGATCTCCAGTTGAGACTCCAGTGCAGTGTGTTTAATTGTGTTTGCTCCTTTAAAATATTCATGATAATATATAGCTTAAGAGTTTATATGAAAATGATTGGTCTCAGCGCTCCAAAGTTGATTATATTTTCTCAAACTATGGCTTCATTAAGTTTGTATCAAAGTGTAAATCCCCTAGCGGAGCTCATGGTCCGATAATCCTCATGACTGGCAATACAATTCCTGAATTTGTCCCTAGCCACCAATCCATCAACTCATCATCATTTATTTTTGTCATATACAATTTGGTAGAAAAGGTTCTAAAAATGAAGGGAGTACTGAAATCGAACATCTTTCTCTGCATCTTTGTGGGGAGGACTCGAATGTGAGGGCTAAAAAAAAGGAGTGAGGTATGGCTTCAAAAATTTCTTGATCTTGGAAAAAAATGAGCTTCTTGGTGGACAAACGCTCTTAAGGTTCTTTTGGCAGTGCTATTGGGAATAACGTAAAGGGAGAGGAGCTACGTTTTAACGCTAAATTCCTGAGGTATCTGATTGTTAGTTGGTGTGTTATAAAACTGCTGGACAGTTTGTTGAGTTGGTTATTTGTAACAGTCAAGGGAAAGAACTCAATTTTGCACTTGTAACTAGGAAAAACAATGACTATTTTAATGTCTTTATTTTAATGAAGTTTAACTGCAGTAGCACCAGAAGATTATAAAACATCAATCTTCATTAATTTTTCCAGACTCCAAAGTACAAGATGGTAAAATTTGTTGTATTCGTACAAAACTTTTTTGTTGTTGTTGCAAAAGAGCACAACTACTCTTTTTCCTGAGTCGGTTGGACTAAAAAATGTTTTGTTTCAGCAAAAATGTAATCAATTTTAATTAATTGCAAGTATTAAAATTGTGTGGTCATTGTGCTGTCATTGCAACCCTGGAATGTTTTTGTTTAGTTTGCATGTTTTGCATGTTTTACTGGACTTTTTTAAACATCAAATCTTGTATACAAGGTGTCCACAAAGTCTGGGTGCATTGGAAATTTTCCAATTGTATTTATCAGATACATTTGGAAAAGCGCATCAAATTATTAAAATTTAGTACTGTGAACCTTCATTTATCGCAGGTTCCAAATTGAACCCGTAATAGGCAAAATAATTGGTTTACAGTTTTTAAACGATTAAATACTTTATCATACATTGATACAAAATAACAAATAAATTTTACAGGCCCATTGTATAATATACCAGTAAATATGTCTTTATTTACTAAACTCCTACTCTCTTGGGGGCTGTTTAGCCAATCAGAATGCAGAAAACCATTCATGATGAAAAAAGCGAGACCATGGAAGGTGAACCTCACTGTAGAGGGATCATTGTAAATTAGATTTGCACTGAGTACCTAGACTTTATAGACACCTCGTACTATTTTTTGGATAGTATATAAAACTAAAAGGTTGGATGTGGTGGGGTAATAAAAATATTTTGGATGTTTGTTGAACTACAATCACTGAGTTGTTATTGTGTCTGTACTTGCTGAACACCTTGGTCATTTATATACACACTTGGCATTGAGACAGAACAGCTTCCTAAAAAAATTGAAAAGTTATAGTGGAAGAAACAGAAACATGCTTAATCTATTCATAACACATGCAGTGTAAAAAAATTGCATATCACTTTGGCAAGGGAGGCAATAGAACAAATTTTCTTCTGGTGTTTTAGGGTCTCTACTGTTTTTTTTTATATCTCTTTTGATCTTTAAGTTACTGCACAAAAAGAGCAACAGACAACAACCAAAACCCACGTGTAAAAAAAAAGAAGCAAACGAAAACCAAAAGAAAACAAGTGCATCATTTCACATTGACTCATAGAAAAAGTAGACCGTGGAGAGTAGTTGAATGTCGGAAGAAGTTTGCCCGCTTTGAATACGGGTAGACCATGGATTGCTCGTGCAACAGTCTTCTGCATAAACTAAGCGCACATTTTTCCCATATGTCCTTGCACATCCACACAATGATAGCAAGTCAGGCAGCGGCGTGTAAGCTAAACGTGTGCATCTTCTAAAAATAAGTCGAACCTCAGCTTTGTTGTGATGATAAGAGCAGTTCAGGGCACCAACTGCAGAAGGAGCTGCAGATAGTACAGAACATTGACATGGCTTTAGGGCTCAAGGTCAGTGATAAGCCTTTTTCTACAAGAGCAAGCCAAGACTCAACGTCTATTATTAGCTATTCTGGAGTGTCGTGTCAGCGTAACTGCCCGGCACATTCAGTGGAACACATCAATCCAAATGAGGAGCATCCAAGATGCTAGGAAGAGTCTAAAGCTGGGGATAATCACCTGGAAGAATCAGAGAGATTATGACAGTGGGAGTGAGCAGAGAAGAGAGATTTTATGGGGATTTTGTCTGCTTCATCCTTTGTTTTTGGTGCCCCAGGACTAACTACAGCTTGTGCTTGTTAACATGAGAAGACCCTGTTGTGTTATGACACAGATTTCAACCGCTAATAGGAAGATGGGTGTTGACTTTATTGTTAGGGTCTCATAAAACTTGTGATCCAGTGAAAGCTACTGCTGGTTGATAACGAGTAATGAAATGTACGTTTAAACCATCATGGATAGGGCTACAACGATAAGTTAATGTCGACAAAAAAATCGATAACAGAAATAAACAATGAATTCCATTTTCGACTATTGTCGCCAGACATGTCTTTCCAAGTGAGGCATCTTACATGCTTATTATCTCTGCTGAAGGTAGCTCAGTATTAAGCGGTAACATAGAGAACTGACGCCATCAAGATCAAGTATGCGTACCAGAGATCCTAAAGTTTGGGAGCTTTTCAGCCTGGATACGGACAATGAAAAGACTTCTTGCAAAGTTTGCGAAGCAAACCTTGCTTATCATGGCAGTACCTCGGTAAAGCATGAACATTTTAGGAGAACAGTTGGACAATTAAACGAAACGAAGTCTGACTTGCGTCAGTAAGATTTAAGTCACTTTCATGCCAATATGGTTTTGATGACATGCATTGCACATTTTATACGCCTATAATGTATTTTGTTATAAAATAGAGGTTGAGTTTTATGCCAGACTGTGCCTATTTGAAAGGAAACACATGCAGTCCAAAGAACAAACGTCAGTTGTTAAAATGTTAAAAATGAAAGACGTCAGTTGCTAAAACTGTTTGATTTCAAACGGTTGAGAATCATTTAGTAATTTTGTTTTAGACTTTCCAGTTGACCACTGAATGTACGATATCAAATGCACATCATATTCTTTTATTTACTGTTCTACCTCTGCTAATAAGCCTGTTGTTTATTTACATGGAGAAAACATGTTTGCTTGATTTTGATTCATCATTTATTTGCCTCTCCGTAAAAAATGAACAGAGATTTACAGATATATGGTTTCGGACCCACACACGAAAACCAGCCTATTCTTAGAAATAAACCATGTTGTCAACACATAATTTTTTTATTGTTATCTCAGCCCGAAGCAAAAACCTACATAGGTAATGTATATTTGGTTAGCTTACCACTGTAGCTCTCATCCAAGCTATTTTTTCTATTAATCCCCCTGTACATTTAAATAAATCATCATACTTTACACAAGAAAGGCCAATGAAACAAACTAATTACTGTCTGAATACAACAGACGTTCTACATTATTTTTAGATGTGATATATAATTTATGTTATACTGTACAGTATTACACTGATTACATTTTCATGTCCTTGTGTAAAGTTTAGTGATTCATAAACTATATTATATTGTGCAAGCCTGCAATAAATGACCCAGTTGTAGTTTTTTGTCTGTTTTGGGGTCTTGCAAGATATGATATTTGTTTTTGCCCTTAGTGTCAGTGAATGAATGTGCCCATATTCTTTTTGAAAAATAGTTCTGAGTACTTTATATTAAAAAGGTACAAATGCTCTGAGATGCTTTGTTGACAAGAAAAATATCTTGGAAAATCAGTTCTGCTTACTTTAGTGGGTGCGTGGGTATTTGGTTGGATCCCTTAACCACTAGGGCCGTAGGGGCACCATTTCCTGTAATGGTTGTGTCTTGGGCAAGTACAGCCTGGTGCGGAAATCCCTCTCCAGGCCAACAAATGTTTCTACCCAGTCTCGAACTAAGGACATTTCGCGAGTTAGACGAATGTGATAACCACTGCACTCCGCTCTTTAAAAGTTCGCAAGGGTATCGTTAATTTACATAATTTTTTTCAATCTTCGTCAAAAAATAGCTCCCACAAAATATTCTACAAGGCGCATGACAGCATCATTCATTCATTCTAAATAATTTCATTGGATAAGACACTCGGGTAAAAAAGGTGAGGAAATAACCCAAATGATTTAGTAATGTTTCCATAACATAAACATAATGCTCTTGGCTCTAGTTTTAGAAAATTCTCCATGTGCTCCTATCCTTAATTTAACTTTAGGGAAACAGTTGTTGCGTCAAAGTTCTAATATAGAGTTGCACCACGTTAAGCTCGACACATAGGCTGCAGTTCCAGAGGTGACAGTCGAGAAGATAAGAGTGTACTTTTTACCATTGTGTAGCTAATAATGCAAATAAAACAATGTACATGTTCAAATCATTGTTGGCATTCCATGTTCCATTATGTAAAAAGAAGCACAAGGCAGTAAAAAAAAGCAACATAAGTAATGTTAGACCACTACTACAAAATCTTGGCTCACTTTAGTTCCGGTTCTGTGTTTTGATTTTTTTGCCCTAATGATTGAGGAATGTTGGGGCTTTGCATTGGAGACCTCGTCAAAACTAACGCATTCCAACCAATTTCTATCGGGTAGAAATTTAGAATCAAATACAAAACTGCATCGGTAGATTCCTCTTTGGCTTTTTAACAAAATGTTTCTCTAAAAAACATTCAGCCTCATCGGGGCGGCAGTAGCTCAGGAGGTAGAGCGATCGTTTTAGGATTAAGGGATCCCAGTTCGAATCCCGGCTTGTCCGTGTTACATGCCAAAGTGTCCTTGGGTAAAACACTTAACCCCCAATACCCCCAATAAGCAGGTTAGCGCCTTACATGGCTGCACAGATCACGGCCGCTATTGGGAAATGTGAAGCACAATGTAAAGCGCTTTGGGAAGTCATTGACTTGAAAAGCGCTATATAAATGCAGATCATTTCATTTCATTTCATTAGGCTGAAGGCTAACTTAGTCATATTTAGTGAAAAACAAGAAGACATTAGATACTTCTTAAACAAATTGTATACGAGAAGGGAAAACGAATCTGCATCCAGTAATTTCAAAAAAGTTAGTGATGCAATGATGCTTTCTCTGTGGCCTATCTGGCTTTTTTTTAAATCCGGTGCACCGGACCAAAAGTTTAAAACTACCATTACAAAAAAAAAAATTGTTCCTTTTGCTTCCATTCTTTTCCTCGATGTCCGTTTGTGTCCCCCGTCCATCAAAATATATTTTTCACAAAACATTGACGTGTACTGGGATAATATTCAAATAATGTATTTCTTTAAAAAATCTGCATTTTTTTTTTAATATATTTGTTTTATTTATTAAGATATTTATACATTTCCATGCAGACTTTTACATATTAAGTCTTTTAACTCAATTTATTTTATTTCTATTTTTAACTTTTTCAAAACCATTTTGATCAAAGGTCTATTATGGTAATAAACAGATACACAATGAATATAGTATGTATATGCAGAAGTTTTCATGTATATTTATCGATGAATAAGAATGAGAAAAATTGGATATATTTTTTTCTAATGCATGCCTAGCTATGTGATTGGGAAACTCAAATCAATGATTTCTTCTCTCTTGGCCATGCCCATCAGCCAATTTTTTAACCATGTTAGCCCAACCCTGCTAACAATAATAATAACAAATGGTAGTGTCCAAAGTATTTAATTGGAATAAAAAAAAAAACTGTAGCTAAGATATGGCATAGTTTTTCTTTCATAATTTGTAAATTTTCAATCAAGTCTCCTGTGCTGTTGTTGCATTCAAGGTAAACGTGAAGTCTAAATTTTCCCTCTTTACCGAGGAAAAAAAATATCGTATTCCCAAGCTGTGGCTTTGGGCCAAAAACAACAAAATCTTCAACATGAAATTACTTAATGATTGAACAACTATGGAGAAACAAATTATTAATGGCAAAGCGTTGATTACACCATTTTAATTGACTTTGATTCATACTTAATTATTTCTTACTTTGGTTTAATTATTTGATATAGGTTAGCATAGTAAAATGTGATTTTGAAAGGCTAAACTACAGAAAACCGTACATCCAAATCGTCCATTATTGTTGTTTACATTTCACTGTTAAACTGTGAAAATGTATTTGGGATAGATCTGATTCCCACATAACTCATATCAAGTGTTAACTTTGAAACAGTTTTTGAAATAGATGCTTTGCCAAAGTGTTTGTTTCTGGACTAAAATCAGTAAAGATGTATTTGGGTCATCTTTTTTCACCACCTGATGTCCTAAAAGCTGAAGTCAAAGAGATACTAAGCACAGTCGGTCTTAGTACAACAGATATTGGATTTTAATTGTTAACTGTGCGCCTATCCTGTGTCACCTTTTATTTAATTTCTAGTTCTCAATTCCCCTATGCTTTGGTGGCCGTAAACTACTGGTTGATAAGATTATTCTGCTTGTTTATGTTTTTGATATTGGACAGCTGCAAATGAGATTGCCTAGGATGCCAGGATTGTTAATTGTTTTAACTGCTATGCACCATTTAAATCAGGGTCACGATTGGCCAATGATGCAGCTGTTCTTAGATCTTCTGACCTTTTGGGGTATATCTGCAGTTTGTAACGTAAGAGATTTAATAAAAAGAAAGGTCTCAGGGGAGGACTTTTAGAACAGATTGGAACTCTCTTATCTTGGGAATTTGTGTACATTCCTCTCTTGTTCTCATTGCAAATTCAAAATTCATTGATGTCTTTTTTTCCTTATTTTCATCGTCTACTAAACTATAAACTTATTAATGGATCAAAGAGACACAGATCGTAGCACACAACACTGGAAGATTGAGCCAAGATTTCAAATGCAGAGACTTTTGCACAAATCCACCATGTTGCCACATATACAGTTACTCTTAATGCAAATTCCTCCAGTCTACCACTCTCCAACTTATCTTCATAAATCAAGGTGCAACACTTTTAAATTATTTTTTTTTCTATACCATCATCGCGCTCTTTTACTAGTCTCTTACATTGCATACATGCTGAAATCCGCTCGGGAGATCATCACACAAGAAAAACAAACTTAGACAATCTTGATCATTTGACAACATTGCATCATGTAAACATGCCTTTTTCACACGGCCTAAGTTGCTTAAAGCTGTGCAGCTGAATTCAAACAAGCAAATCAAGGCTCTCTCTGGAAAATGAAAAAATCTTATTTAAAGGTTTCAATGATAATAAAAAATTTAAATCAGGTGCACATCTTCAAAAACACCGAACAGTAAGCATGCTTCCCTCTCAGTTCTTTATCAGTTTAAAAAAAATGTTCAAAAAACAAAACGAAAAAATACAAATCTGTTTTTTGGAGAGAAAAAAAATCACAAATAACTCTTCCATAAAGATAAATAAATCTATTTGGATATACTCTAAATGGATAAATATCACTCATATACTCTATTCATCTTTTTAATGATAAATGGATCTTCACAATGATGGCACCTTTGCATTCTAAAAAGAAAATGATAGCAAATTGTGATCTTTTTAAAAGATTTCAAGTCCCCGGCTGTCCTTCTCTTTCTCCTGCTCATCTTTCTGTATGGGATCTTGATTTCGGTTTGTGCTTCAGGTGAAACAAAGGTTTAGACGCCGAGCTAAGTGTTGGTTAGTTCATCTCCAAAATCGACGTAGAAGGAGAGCCAGCAAGAGCTAACTACTGTCATTCGGCCCACCTTTCGTCCCCCCGGCTTCACATAGCTGCCAACTCTGTTATATGAGCAAGCGAGAGAAAACATGTTCATGGTACTAGCCATGTTTGTGTAAAGATAATGTATTGCCAAGAGACAAAACATAAACGCCATTATTCTTCTTTTCTTGGCTTTGGCTTGGACGGTGGGGTGATGGTGATCAGAAGCAGCTCCTTCTCGGTCGGCTTCACTTTCAGCCGCAAGGGAAGCGAATGAGCAATGCCTCCCCCAACCCCCTTGAATGTTTTGCCAGAGTGTCCCCCCTATCGAAAACCCCCTCTGACAGGTCTTCCGTTCCTTCTTTTTCTGCATTTGCTACTCATCCTTCCAGACCGGTCCCCTCTTTTTTTAATGGAGCTGACATAGGCCAGAAAAGCACCATGGGACCATCAAAAGACTGCCATCATCCCCCTCCGGTATCCCTAAATAACACAAAACAGCCCCGTTTGCTTGTTCCTCATCCAGCCCTGCGAGGATTTGTCTCTCCCTGTTAGGAGAGACAAGTGAGTTGAGTAGTTGGTAGTAAAAAAAAAATAGGAATAAAATAAATTGGGTTAAAAACAAAGCGGCAGTTAGAATCTCTCTTAGAATTAGATTTATTCGAGTTTTTGTCTCAGATTTTGGAATAGACTCTCAAAGTAATGCTCGGTCGGCAAGTCATTGGGTTTGACCCCCGCGGTGACTTCAGTGTACTCAAATCATCACCAGGTTCATCCTCTCACTCGCACATCCGACCCACTCCTCTTCATCATCAGACGTAGGCAGACTCACTGGACTGTGTCCGCCCCAGGTTGGGTGGTTGGGACAGATGCGCCATGTCTTTCTTCCTGATCTCACAAATGGATTTCCTGCGGGCCTGGACGCCCCTGATGGCCGCCTTAATCTTGCGCCAGCCCAGATGGTTGAGCTCGGCTAGGTTTAGAACCACGCAAATGCCGCTCACCGCAAACATGAAGACCAAAAAGACTGTTTTTTCTGTGGGCCGGGACACGTAACACTCCACCTCCTTTAGACATGGGTAGCGGTCGCATTCGAAGATCCCTGGGACGCTGAAACCGTAGAGGAAGTACTGGCCCGCCAAAAACCCGATCTCCAGCGCGTTCCGGAACACGACTTGGATGATATAAAAACGCGATATTCCTTCCTGTCGACGGACTTTCGAGCTCTTCCCATGCGTGAGGCCTCGCGGGGCGTTGGGGATCTCTTTGACTTCTAGGCAGTCGGGTTCTTCCTTACCGCCACCGCCGCCGTCGCCTCCATGCTGGACCAAAATCCCATTAATGTTTCGGAGCTTTCGGGCCCCGTCCCTTCCGCCATAGTCCCGTTCCATTATGGGATAGAGAAAAGAGTAGCGTCTGTCCCTCTGTTTAGCTGACTGGTGGACAGAGTATGTGATGAAGCAGAGGCTGGGCGTGCAGACTAGTATTATCTGGAAGACCCAGTAACGAATGTGGGAAATGGGAAAAGCCTTGTCATAGCACGCCTGGTTGCAGCCCGGTTGCAGTGTGTTGCAGATGAACATGGTCTGCTCATCTTCGTATACAGTCTCCCCAACGATAGCCACGATCAGGATGCGAAAGATCACCACCACTGTCAGCAGGATCCTAGGAAACATAAATATGAAACAAGATGAACAAACTATGAACAAAGGACTGTTTTTTTCTTTATCGGACAATTAACTGTCTGGATCAGTGTTTGCCTATTAGGAGCGTATCAATTCACTATACATTGTATGAACGGTTAAAACACGCAAGATAAGTGTATCTTTTCATGCTGCTTAAATCACACACCCAGGCTTGTCAGCATCCAAAACATACTCATTCTCGGGGACTGGACGTTCCCTTTAATGTCCCTGGTCAGGTACCAACACAGGCATACTAGTTCAGCATATTGGCGCTTACAAATATATCCGCAGGGAGACTAGGGACGAGAAAATATTTGAGATATTGCATTCCAGTTAGCATTACAGTTTTCCAGTCTTTTTTTTTTGGAGAGGGGGGTGGTGTTTCATAACATTAAATCAAATTCCAGTCTATAGGTGTTACTGCATATAAGCTCCATCCTTTATACTTTTAAAGAAAAACACATGTACTAAAGACATAAGATATAGCAGTCTATAATTTTCAGGTGCCCTCATTGTAACCAAAGATACTTGCAAGTTTGCAAAAAACGATGGTTTACAGAAATGGATTTTACGGTTTAAAATACAGACCTCTACTTTCCTCCAAAACGGCGACTGTAACATGGCAATTGCACATCTGCAACAGGACAGCAACATCACTAATAAGGCACTGAAAGCAGCGTTGTAAAAAAACCCAGTTTGAGGTTTCATTATGTAGCACCCATTGTTAGTCAATTTATTTTTGGTGATCCATTTGTAGCTGGCATGTTTCTGTTATGTTTTTCAGGACCAATGTTGGTCAATGGTGAACAAATGATATTCCTTATTGTGTGTGTGTGTGTTTGATCATGTAAGTGCCTACTTTAAAGTATTATTAGTAATTGTAAATAGTACAGGGTTCTACTCGTTTAGTTAATGTTGCTTGGTCTAACACCCTGCTGGATCCACAAATTGGTTGCATAGTTCTATAGTTCGAAACCTTGCAAAAAGTAGCAGCAGGAAAATCTTCAATGACTCCACATTTTAAACCTTATTTTAGTCTAAATTGGCATTATTTTGCTTTTCTAGTTGTAGAAAGTAAAAACTCAACAACATTTCAGTGTAGATTGAGTCAGGGCAATATATTTGCTAAAAAAAAGCCATACCACACCTATACAAATGTGGCTGCAAAAATTGGACACACAACATATATTAAATTGGCTTTATGCGTATACACTTTTGAGATTGATTTAATGAAATCAATGGAGTAAGGTAATTTCCCCGCAAACACAACTTTTCTGTTTTAATAAAGTAAAGTGGCTGAATGGAAATGAAATGTACTTGTGATGAAACCATCACATAATGACACACAGATCATTTTGGAAGGTTAGAATCCAAGAATGTCCATATTATGAAAGACAATCAGATTTATTACGAAGGCAAAAAAAAAAGATGAGCAACTTTTAACAAACATTTATCATTGTATACTTAGCTGCCACCACTGGCAGAATTGATACTTCTTTCATTGTGATTTTAGATTTACTTACAAGATTTGTGCTATGGTAACCATTAGTCAACTAGTTTGCACAATGTGTTAGGGGAGGTAACTAACGTCATAAGTCTGTTAAAAGGGAATAGATGATTGCATAAAAATAGGAGTGGGCGCATATATCCAAATATTGATATCATTGATACTAAGCAAGTAATTGGATAGGATCTATACTATTATCCTAGGATCGATACTCTACTTCTCCACCAAATTCCTCTTCTCTTTCTGGATCTTGCAGCCCTTCTTTCTCTCTCCCATTGTCCCTGGCCGCTCATAAGTTGAAGCCTCAGTTTATAAGTGACAGGCACACTTTTAACACCTCTCTCTACCTGGCTTGCTGCTGCATCCTGCCTGCCAGCCAGAACAGAGGGCCAAATGTAAGTGTCCCCCCCTGCCAGAAGCTAAAAATGACAGAGCGCAGAATGGTGTGGACTTTTTTTCAACTACAGAAAATGACAACAACAGGTGTCATTTGTATGGGTAAGTGTTCTACTACTGTGACAACACCACCAATTTACATAAGCACATGAAAAAGGCCGGGAACAAATTGTAAGCATGTTACTGTTCCTGAACAAAACATGTAAATCCATTAACACTATTGCAATGGGGCCAATAAAAATTTGACACTTTATTTGCATTACTGACTTTATTTTTAAAAAAATATTCTTGCTTATGTTAGTTCTGTAGATAACAATGATATACAATATTTGTAATTTCTTTCCATCGCTAAATTTTTTTAGATTGACCCTCTTGGCTTTTGTTCTGAAAGACTTGTAATAGAAATAGTTCAATTGTTTTAATACTTTAAATGTTTGAAATGTAGTTATTTAAAAAAAAGCGAAATTTCCAGTTCAAAAATATTTGTGCTATGTTTATTGTAGTTATATAATAACTCAATTATTCAATGATCTGTATCAGATCGCTATCGATCAATACTATGATGTATTTACTTGTATCGGATCCATACCAAAATTCTCATGATCACGCACCCCTGTTTAAAAAAAATCCCTGAATAATATCTATTAATTCATAATATCTAAAATAGCAGTGTGAAAAGTATGTCAACTTCAGTCGCTCTGCAGGGGAAGGCACTGGACTGCAGCCAACAAAGATCTTGATTGACTTGTGACCTACTCTCCAACCGCGTTGTCCAAACAATTTAGACGCAAAGTGACTTGGAAAAAATGGTTCATGCGTATTAAAAAAAAAACTGAAAAACAAAACTAATAGTGAAGGTCAGGCAATCAGAAATGCAAACCAAGGAGTTTTGTCCCTCGTCACCATTCAAGAGCAAACTCACAGAAGTAGAGAAAATGGAAAACTCAGAGTTCATGCTCAAGAGAGACACACCTTCACGTCCTGGGCGCTATTCATGCTGACAACAACCGGGGGAGAAAAAAAAAATCAATTCAACACTTGGCTGAGGAATGCCACAAAATGTCCATGCATGGGCAAACCCATGACTCACTTATGCTTTCGTTTTTCATTTTCTCTGTTTTGTTTTCAGTGCAGCTGTGCATACGTATGATGTATAACAGTGCCAAAGTAAACAGAATAAAACAAAGGGCGTGTCCAATATTCAAAAAACTGTGTTATATAAACTTTAGTCGAGTAATGTTATCGTGGTTGTTATTCAAACCTGTATTTATTTATGGCAGTGGTCCCCAATCACCGGGCGGTGGACCGTAATGGACCGTGGATCGTTTGGTACCGGGCCGCACTGGAAGAACAATAAGTTCCATTATTTTTTGCTTTTTATTGTTTTACTGACACAGCTACGGTCACACTGAACATGATCAGGGGGCTTCAGACGATGCGTTAGAGTCAACTGCAGCCCACTACCCACTAGATCAGGGGTGGGCAAACTTTTTGAGTCGCGGGCCGTATTTATTTAAAACATTTGGCAATGGAGCTGGGCCAAGAATCAAAAAAATAATTGCTTGATTGATTGACCGATTGACCGATTGACCGATTGATCGATGGACCGATGGACCAATGGACCGACGGAACGATGGATGGATGGATCGATCGATTGATTGATTCAATTTTACAGTCCCTCTAAAAAAGATAATGCAGGCATATCCATTTTTTCTCACATGCATTTACTATGTATAAATATACATGACAACCTCCAAATGTACATGTTAGGTTTCATTATATATTTGTTTGCATGTTGATTCATTTTGTAAAATTGGTTTCTAAACACTCAGAATAACCACAACATTTATTGATGTGCATTAAAGAATTAAAAAAAAGCTCAAGTTGGCTCAGAAGTGTTTTTTTTTAAAAGAAATTAAAATGTGCGAAAGATAGACCTTTTTTGTTTGCATGGTTTTTTTAATGTTTTTTTTTTTTTATTTGTTTGGGGGGTGGACATTAACTGATGGAGCTAACGTTTAAATTCTGTTCCTTCATCCGTTCACCTGAGTTGCTAAAATTGGTGAGTGGGATTCGCCGCATTGTTAATCTGTCTTTCTACGCGCATCAGATGGTGACTCGGAGCACAAGTACGTGGTTGTATGAAATTAGAAACACATTCTAAAATTGTCGTCCTTCTCATCGCTTTTACTCTTTAAGAAACAACTTTCCTTTGTTGTTTTCTTCCTCCTTTCAGCCTACTGTTATTTTTTTAGATCCAGGATGAAGAGAACGACACTTCGGCAGCAATCTTTTTTAATGTCACTGCTTGCATGTGAACCTTGGCTCTCCTTGTCTACACAAACACATTCTTATATATTTATATATACAGACGCTCCCCTACTTAGTTTCATTTGACTTATGAAAAACGGTAGATACGAACATTTTTTGGGGATGCCGATAATTATGCGGACATTGCTATAGGCAGGGTTGGGGAGGGTTACTTTAACTGGATTACTTTCAATTACTTTTGCATTACTCCAATACCAAATATGCTAATAAAAGACAAAAGAAACTAAAATAAAATTATGACTCACAACACGTGGTAAGCTTTCTCTCCTGGCTTTGATCTCTTTGATCTCCGACAAAACTAACATAAAATGCGACAGAGACAAAATGAAAATAAATCCAAACAGTTTGCCAACATCATTTTTGCCGTTCCATGTATTCCGTTACTCCCCAAGCCTGCACAAAATTTAGTAATTTTATTCATATTTAGTTTATATATATATATATATATATATATATATATATATATATATATATATATATATATATATATATATATATATATATATATATATATATATATATATATATATATATATATATATATATATATATAGTGCAATACAAAACAAGGGCTAAAAAACTGAATGAAAAAATAGCATCTACTTACACCCAAAGTGACCAAAACGAACTATTTGACTTTTCATATTTTGCCTATGCTTTTTTTTTTAGGTTTTTTTGGGTACCTGTAGCAGCAGAATAACGGACAAATGTGAGGCATTTTGTGAAATAAATGCTTATTCCTCACCCACAAGTATTTAAAAAAACATGGGCTCATGTGAAGGTTCATGTATTTTAGCTCATTTAAATAAACTTAGTTTTTTAAAATGAATTACATTTTTTAAATCAACTCTCCCTTCAACATTTTGGGGGTTTTGACCCGTTTAAGTACGAATTTAGGCAAAGGGCCCGCCCACTGAATTTAAGACTGGGCCAGATAACAGTTGGATGGAATTTATTCGGGTGAAGGAAAATCTACCAATCACAGCGGGTTTGCCAGTCTTGTGTGGCACAGATGTGGATTCACAGGGCGGAGATAATCCTTTTCGGCGCGTGAGGGCACGCACTTGACATGCGCCTCTCATCAAAAACCACAGGCCACTGACGACCTCTAAAGAGAAAAAAATACAATTTTGTTTTATCTTTTTACCTGTGATGAACTGCCAAGTCCTAGAGTAAAGGGGGCTGCAAAAAAAAAAAAGACATTTGGGGGGGTGGGGGTGGGGATCTCTTTAATTGTAGCTTATCACAAGCAACACAACATCATCTCGCCCAGTGCTTCGCATCCATTATGCTGGGGGTGGGCGGATCTAAATAAGTACTTGGTTCTGATATCATTGTTCCGGGATTAATTCTCTGCTTCTCCACCATTTTCCCTCAAAATGCCGCTTCTCAATGTAGATAGCGCAGCCTTTCTCCTCCTCACCCAGCCACTCATTAAGTTCATGCCTGACTGACATGCACACTTTTAGTACCTCTCCCTACCTGGCCTGCTGCTGCATCCTACCAGCCAGGCAAAAGAGAGGGCATAATCACTTTGCCCCCCCTACCAGAAGCTAGAATTAATAGAGGTAAGCAGAATGCGCAGCGCAGTGTGGAATTTCTTTCAACTGCAGAAAAGGAAAATTCCAGGTGTCATTTGTAATCTAAAGTGATCTGCTACTATGGCAACACCACAAGTTATAATAAACACGTGAAAAAAACTCACCCTGTGCGGTAATCAAAAATATAAACATGTTACTATTCCTGCACTAAAACCTGTAAGTCCGTTGTCACTATGGCAACAGAACACCAACAACAACCGCCTCACCCGCAAAGCCACCAGGATTGCAGGTGACCCCACCCACTCATCTCACAGCCTCTTTAATCTGCTGCTGTCAGGGAAAAGACTGCAATCCGTCAGAGCAAGAACCAGCAGGTCCTAACTGTTAAATGTAAATTGTGATTCAAGCAATGAGATTATTTCTAAATGAATGTTATAATAATGTAAGACACAATAATGAGTTTGAATGATTGATAAAAGAGGCTTCCAAACTTATTTTGGGGACATCTCTCTTATAAAACTGTTATCCTTTTCTTTTCTTTTCAGGTGATCTGTTCCGTTTGTGATGTGATGTTTGTTACTACGTTATTGAAAATAAAAAATATTTTGGAAAATAAAATAAATGAAAATAAAGATTCAGTTACTTGGCTGATCACTGAAACAAAGCAGGGATACTGAACAATGGTATGCTTTTTTGAAAACATAAAATTACGCAATTTCCTGCGGCACATTAGTGTGCCCCGGCACACTGGGTGAAAATCTGTAACGGTTGCCATGGCGCCCAATTGGCCCCACCCGTGTGGCGCCAGCTACGGCTTGACAGAGTGGCTTTCTGTCTTTTTATGCTCAGTGCTCTCATTTTTCCTTGGTCAGTCCATCAACGAACCTCTGCCCCACAAGACGTGGGTTCTGACTCGGTCCTGTTGTCCTGTTGGTATTTCCTGTCCCTTATTGTTCCCGTTTTTTCTGTCCAGTTAAATATCGGTTTCCAGTTTCGTTCCCGTCTATTTTTGTTTTGTTTATTATTCTCTCCAGTTTTCGTTCCCGTCTAGTTTGTCCTGTTTATTTCGATATCCTGTTTAATTATCATTCCTGTCTGTTCTGTCCTGTCCGGTATCGACCCCATCTGGCTGATATCTGCTCGGTCAATTGGAATAGATCTCGTCGGTCTCTGGCTTCCTGTCTTTCAATGCCAGACTGCTGCCTTACGTGCATGACTCCCCATTTCACGTAAAATAAAAGGCTTGTGTAAGAACGTTATGCGGTTGGGTCCTGATCCTGTTCCGGTTCTTGACAAAAATCACTGATCTACACCAGTGTTTCTCAACTGGTGGGTCGGGACATAAAAGTGGGTCGAGGGCCTTTGCCATGGCAAAATAATACTAAAAAAGACAAAAAAATAACTGAGGGTCATTTCAACTCCCAAACAGTAGATGGTAATAATTCCCTGCAAATGCAAGTGGACACCTACCACACCACATGAAAAGACTGATCATTTTTTTTACGCATGTTGAGCATTGCGAAATGATTTAACCCAAAAAGAATTATTGCCCATTTTAGGTACTATTTTACATGTTCAAGATTGTTTTCCAAAATGCAATTAAAATAATTTAAAAAATTCTTAACATTATCAAATTATTTTCCAAAGTGTCACATTTTTTAAAGAATTTACAAACTTTATACCAGTGTTTCTCAACTGGTGGGTCGGGACCCAATACTGAGTCACAGACCTGTTTTTAGTGGGTCACGGACAAAATAATGCTAGGAAGAAGAAAAACGGAGGGTTAATTACACTAATTAACAGTAGAAGGCGATAATGCCCTGCTCGAGCTCTTCTTCGTGTTCAGTTAGAGGGGGACCACATTTTATTTGATTGTGATTTTGTCTGTTTTATTCCCCCTTTCGGCCCAAAATAATAGGTCCCAAAAAAGTTAGTTATAAGGGGTCGGAAAAGTCAAAAACTGACAGCAAATATTGAATCCAAACGATTGCAAAATACGAAAATGGTGTATGAGAGTCTGCCGTAGAAGCACCGCTTGAAAATAAAGTAAATGTTTGAAATATTTTATATTTTTTGCCTTTTACCAGTATATTAATCTCTATTAGCTGCACAATTAAATAATTATTAATGTTCAGGTACACGCCTCATTATATTTGGAATTTCTTTCATTATGTGGCTATCTTAAAGCAGTTTTAGGGGGTAGCTTACTGGACTGTCTCAGAAAATTAGAATATTGTGATAAAGTTCTTTATTTTCTGTAATGCAATTAAAAAAACAAAAATGTCATACATTCTGGATTCATTACACATCAACTGAACTATTTCAAGCCTTTTATTATTTTAATATCGCTGAATTTGGCTTACAGCTTAAGAAAACTCAAAAATCCTATCTCAAAATATTAGAATATCATGAAAAAGTATACAAGTAGGCTATTTAGCTAATCACCTGAATCATCTAATTAACTCGAAACACCTTGCGAGGTTTCCTGAGCCTTAAAAACACTCAGCTTGGTTCAGTAAACTAAATCACAAGTATGGGAAGGACTGCTGATCTGACTGCTGTCCAGAGGACCATCATTGATACCCTCCATCAGGAGGGTAAGACACAAAAAGAAATTTCTCAAAGAGCAGGCTGTTCACAGAGTGCAGTTTCAAAGCATATCCACAAAAAGTCTGTTGGAAGGGAAAAATGTGGCCAGAAACGCTGCACAACCAAGAGAGATGACCGCAGCCTTAACAGAATTGTGAAGAAGAGCCGCTTCCAGAATTTGGGGGAGCTTCAAAGACAGTGGGCTGAAGCTGGAGTCCAGGTATCAAAAGCCACAGTTCACAGACGTGTCCGGGAAATGGGCTACAATAGCCGTATTCCCATGGTCAAGCCACTTCCGAACTCAAGACAACGGAAGAAGCGTCTGACTTGGGCTATGGAGAAGAAGCACTGGACAGTTGCAGAGTGGTCCAAAGTCCTCTTTTCAGACGAAAGCAAGTTTTGCATTTCATTTGGAAGTCAAGGCGCCAGAGTCTGGAGAAAGGCTGGAGAGGAGCAAAATCCAAGTTGCTTGAAATCCAGTGTGAAGTTCCCACAGTCTGCAATGGTTTGGGGAGCCAGGTCAGCTGCTGGTGTTGGTCCACTGTGTTTCATCAAGTCCAGAGTAAATGCAACTGTGTACCAAGAGATTTTAGAGCACTACATGCTTCCATCTGCTGAAAAGCTCTATGGAGATGAGGATTTCATTTTCCAGCATGATCTGGCACCTGCCCACAGTGCCAAAACCACCAGTAACTGGTGCACTGACCATGGCATCACTGTCCTTGATTGGCCTGCTAATTCCCCTGACCTGAACCCCATCGAGAATTTGTGGGGTATAGTTAAGAAGAAGATGAAAGACACCAGACCTGCAAATGCAAATGAGCTGAAGGCCGCTATCGAAGCATCCTGGGCATCAATAACACCTCAGCAATGCCACAGGCTGATTGCCTCCATGCCACGCCGGATTGATGCAGTAATCCGTGCAAAAGGATTCCCAACCAAGTACTGAGTGCATCAATGGACATTTTCAAATGTTTGATTTAGTTTTGCTGTTATAAAATTATTTTTTTTACTTGGTCTGAGGAAGTATTCTAATATTTTGAGATAGGATTTTTGAGTTTTTTTCAGCTGTAAGCCAAAATCAGCAATATTCAAATAATAAAAGGCTTGAAATAGTTCAGTTGATGTGTAATGAATCCAGAATGTATGACATTTTTGTTTTTTTAATTGCATTACAGAAAATAAAGAACTTTATCACAATATTCTAATTTTCTGAGACAGTCCAGTATAAGTGATGACGGCTTATATGTGAGTACATACAGTACTTGTAGTCATTTGGGTTTTTCTGGGCATTCATTTTTTGGGAAAAAACTATCCCTGCTTTACAGTGCACAATCCTTTCAGTGGATACATTTGAGAAGTTGATTTTTTTAGGGGGTCGCTGCTGGTCATTAAGGTAGGATAGTGGGTCCTAAAGTCAGACCAGTGGAGAACCAGTGGTTTAAACTCGCAAGTTTCAAGGAGAAGAGGAACTTCAAATTGTGTTTGGAATCAGTTCAAGACTTAAAAAAAAACACTGTAGCAACCAAGCCCAGGAAAAAAAACTAGGGAGGCTAAGACATCTTCTCCTTAAATTAAATGTAAAACCTGCCAGTGCCCGGCCAGTATGTGAAAGATTGAGAGGGCGGGGGGCGAGTAAGGAAACCGGCAACGGAAGAAAATCTCATCACAGAGAATGAATTATATAATAGTTTCAACACGCAAACCCACTGCATGTAATCTGTGACTGGGCCAAGGGGGAGGATTCTTGCATTAGCGTTTTTTTTATTGTTAATGCCATCAAACAGCTTTAGATTATCATAACCCGTGCAGTAAAACCCTCGCCTCCCTTGTCACCCCTTTTGTCCGAATCAACAGTTTCACCTACGCTTCAGATCAATCCTAATTGCAGTGGCGGGCTGTGCATTTCTCCCCTAGGCCTTCATATCGAGTCTGAATTAGTGATGTGCCATTCGTGAACGAACCGACAATTGGAAGTGAAATTTCTTATTGTATTTGTGACAACACAGGTGGGGGAAAGGTGATTTGGCCCAACCCAGGCCCCCGCTTCACACCCCTTTCTTTGAGCCCCAACACAATTTACTCGGGGAGGTGTGTTTTGCCGAAACGTCCTAACCTCTCGAGATATCCTACATTTGGCGAAACCTATTTTAAAGCAGTGAAAAAGTCATATTGGACTAAGAATAAGAAGTACTCACCACTATGAACTAAGTGTATCCCTTTGAAAGGATGTACGATAGGTAGAACAAAACTTGCACATTTCCTGGAAAATTGCTATGAGCCTTGTGCACATGAACACTGGGCATTGGTAGGAACTCTTTTTTTTAAACTGTACAAACAGAAAGGAGGATGAACAATGACAGTTGGATAATTACCAAAAATAAAAAGTCAATGAGAAAGAAACCCGGCCACATCCGAACATAATGATTGACATTTTAGATCTGACCTGACCAGAAATTTAGGTCAGGCTTAGTTTAAGATCTCAACTCTAGGCTGAAAGTGGCGGACAAAACCTATTTCCGCTTGCAAAAGGCTTGCTCGCTTCGGAGTTATCCGACCTTTACTATTAGATAACGAAAAATATACTGTATTTCCTTGTGCAGCTTGGTCCCTTCAACAGCTGTTGGCGCAATCACTTTGGAGGGTCACTGCGCCCGGTGACGTAACCCTACCCCAACAAGAGCGCGCTCAGTAGCCAACTTGAAGTATGATGGGCCAAACGAACAGCTTTCTCTCTGATTGATACTAGTACAAGGATTTCTTGGGAAGGCCTCTAAGTAAATTTCTAGGCCGAGCAACAACTAATGGCTGAAATGTGATTGGTTAAAATGCTTAAATGTGAAAGCACACAACTAGAAACAGCGCAAGCAGGGGAGAAGCAGCGAAAGTATTAATGAACAAAATATAATTATCATCACATGCCTCAGATATTTTTTCAGGCCAGCACAGAAGGCCTTGCAGGCCCTGACGGCCCACCCCTGCCTCAATGATACTCAGAGCACAAACTATGGAAATTTGAAAAATTCATTCCATTCTTGCTCTGACCCAAAAATAATCAAGAAATGGTCACGCTTCAGCTCCTGGCAAAGGCGCTTTTGGTCACATTTGTATTCATATTAGCATGTTTGAGCACGCTCGCACCCTCCACTCGCTCCCAGCAGATGCTGTTTGTTGTTCTCTTTGAATAATATTGTGCATGTGTAACCACACAAGCGTTGGGGATTATGCAAAAATGTTACACCAACACATGTGAACCAAGTGTCAAAATTTGGGCTTCTGAATTGCTATCTATCTATCTACCTTGGTCATATCCCTCAAGAGGGGTGACCGACAAACACAAACAATAACAAAAGAAAATAAAAAAGGGAAAAAAGAAATTGCTACTAAATTGTTACTTTGTATAATTTTTTCTTATAGGATCAATCCTATCATATGCAGAAATTAATGTGTATGTACTGTAAACAAAACCTACAAATATATGCTATTTAAATGAATGAACACAAATCCAAATCACATTTTAACTACCGTATTTTCCGCACTATAGGGCGCACCGGGTTATAGGGCGCACCCCCAAAAAATAGTTTTTGGTCCTATATCTTCCATAGATAAGGCGCACCGGATTATAAGGCGCTACAATGGGAACGTGGACAAAACAGTCAGATGATTCAGTCAAACTGATTACCCCCTTAACATTCCCAAAACTTGCAAAGAAGCAAATACGTGTCGTAGACACGTGCGGAGGCGGTGTCCGTACGATGTCACTCAAATGCATCATTTCAAATATCATTTGGAAGGTTAAAGTCTTGGGATTCAAGAAATGCCAACCATTCCTTAGTTTCTATTTTCTTTTTCGCTCGCAACTTTACTGTGCATATGACAATAAACACTTGGAATTGAGTTTAATTCACTCAACTCATCACAGCAACATCAAGATCGTTCTAAAACAAGATACCGGGAAAATATAAAGCCGCATAGCTCACCTAAGTTCTCACGTTCAATAATGATACGCAATCATGGTCTTCTTACAACCGTGAGTGTAGTAAATCCAGGAGAGTAAAATATTTACAAATACAGACTAATGAAACATGTTTCTTTATGGCGTAGTTTGGCAAGCTTGCTATTCAGTCATCTTTTTCGGCCAATTGCAGGGTTTGTTTTGGGCCTCTAGCCTATCCGAGGCTCCGAGTAACTTCAGCCAATAGCGATCGATTTAACTGATGATTGACACATCTTTTTTGGTCAATTGCAGGGTTTGTTTTGGCCCTCTAGCCTATCTGAGGCTCCGAATAACTTCAGCCAATAGCGATCGATTTAACTGATGATTGACACATCTTTTTCGGCCAATTGCAGGGTTTGTTTTGGGCCTCTAGCCTACCCGAGGCTCCGAATAACTTCAGCCAATGACGATCAATTTAACCGATGATTGACACATCTTTTTCGGCCAATTGCAGGTAGCGATTTAATTTTGAGCCATATATAAGGCGCACTGTATTATAAGGCGCATGGTCAGCTTTTGAAAAAAATTAAGACTTTTAAGTGCGCCTTATAGTGCGGAAAATATGGTAAATATAAGACATGTTTTTTTTTAATTTGTGTATTTTTAATTATTCTGTAGTTTATATACTTCTGTATTTAATTTGTCATGTATTTTTTATCTTGATGTGTCGTGTATTTCGTTGTGTATTAGTCCTGTATTTTGTTGTGCATACTGTAATATATTTTGTTGTATATTTTGTCATGTAATTTGTTATACAGTATATCGTGTCGTGTATATTGTTGTATAGTTTATCATATATTCTATTGCGGGGGTCTGGAACCTTTTTTGACCCAAGTGGTCATAATCGCAAAATTTTTGGATTTTTTCTTGAGAGAGAAACACACTATCTATTTTAAGCCAAATTCGGTAAAAACCCGTTCTCCAGACAGAGGCTAATGTTTGAGCGTGTTTTGTTTCTCTGTGTGACGCTAGATGATTTATTTAGAAAATTTATGAAATAATAATGCCAGATCCTGTGTCCTGTATCAACAAATATACAACTTTAAACTTGTTTCCTCCCATTGTTAAAGCTCATTGTTACTTTATTTTTTTGGAAGTAGTGGTTTCAAAACAAAGTGCAAGCAGAGGTCTTTTGTAAATATGTCACAAAAAAACTGCAAACAAAAACTTTATGGATGAGTTTCCCTTCAGCGCAGTGGGCGTGTGCAAGAGAGAGGGGAGCGGGCTGTGTGTGAATAGCTCCACCCACCCCTAACGCTCACCCAATCAAATTAGTCTGTGTGTTTGACCAGAGTTTGTGGGTAGTTCCAGTTTGTTGTGTGGGATTTTATCATAGTGTATCAACAGTGAAAATACATTATTTAATGAGCTTCAATATGAAGGATTCTGTAGCAATATACAGCCAAAATGGAATCTGTTGGTGTGACACCTTGACTGTAAACTGAAGGCAAAATTGGGGACCAAACTGTTTTTTTCTATTCAAATACAAAAGGTGCACTCAACCAAGTATAACAATGAGCTTAACAAAACTCTACAGTAAAATTTGCGATCGAGCCATAATGTACTAATGAAAAGAGCCATATGTGGCTCGCGAGCCACGAATTCCCAACTCTATTTTGTACACTGTCATCTATATTGTTATGTATTTTGTCGTGTACAGTATTTTGTGTTCTATTTAGTCATGTGTCTCTTTGATTCTGTAGTGTATTCTGTCATGTATTTTGTCACACTAAAAAGGTTTTTCATTACAAAATAAATATTGAAAAAATCCATGAAAAATTAAATGATAGAATGCGTTTATGTCATATATGTAGGTAACATGGGATTTATCTATTTTTGAAACTATGGAGGACCAATCCTTTTCCAATACTAATCCAAATTGCATGACAAAATACACGACAAAATAAGATAAAACCAAAATAAATAAATAACAAAATAAGTGTCAAAATGCATAAAACATCTAAATACATTTGTTTGTTTATATGGCAAAATAAATACTAAAATAAATAAATAGCAAAATAACAACATGTATAAATATAGGAATATGTTTATTTATTTACAGTATATGGCATATTTTTGTGGGTATTCTTTTATTTATTCATTTATATAATTCAAACATATTTATAAATCCCGATTTGCGTGCTTGTGTAAGGCGTGTGTGTTTTTGTGTGTGTGTGTTTGTATATGGATTATAGGCTCCGAAACGGCTGAACCGAATTTCGTAAAACTTTACACAGTTGTAGTTTAGGCGATTGGGAGTGTTTATAGTTACATTTGGTGTCAAGTCATCCCGAATAAATACCAAAAAAACTCCATAAACATCTGCGTTTGTGTTGAATCTGCTCTGGTCATACTGGCACTTCCTAGTGGTTCCGTGGCGTATCTTCAACAAACCATGGCCCCAACAACCTTGCCCTTGTAAAATTCCTGGGAAAGCCAAGCCTGTATTCTGTATTCTTGTTTTTTATATATGGCAGCATCGGTCCTCCGTGGTCTCCAAAGTCAATGTGCACATGTATTATGAATTTTAAAAATAAGGTTTATTCAGGGTTGGGTAGGGTTACTTTAACTGGATTACTTTCAATTACTTTTGGATTACTCCAATACCAAATATGCTAATAAAAGACAAAAGAAACTAAATATGAATACAATTATGACTCACAACACGTGGTAAGCTTTCTCTCCTGGCTTTGATCTCTTTGATCTCCGGTAAAACTAACATAAAATGCGACAGAAACAAAATGAAAATAAATCCAAACAGCTTGCCAACATCGTTTTTGCCGTTCCATGTATTCCGTTACTCCCCAAGCCTGCACAAAATTTAGTAATTTTATTCATATTTAGTTTCTCTTGTCTTTTATTAGCATATTTGGTATTGGAGTAATCCAAAAGTAATTGAAAGTAATCCAGTTAAAGTAACCCTACCCAACCCTGGGTTTATTTTTTTGTAGACAACTCCATACGTAAGTGCTGAACAGTGAAAGTCATTTACAATAGCAATGAGAAGCAACAGCAGGATACATCAAGTCATTGACAATGCTAGACTGAGGAGATGAAAGGCAGACGAGCAACTGAGGTTCCTTACCCAGAAACCTCATTGTAACCCCCACCTCTCTCTTTTCCCCTTAGCATCCTCTCCCTGCTCAACTTCCTTCTGCTAGTTACTACGGCAACAGGCAAAGAGTAGAACAGAGGGAGGCGGGTTCGGGCCAACCAGCAAAGTCAACTAAAACAGCACGTTTTTTTTTAACAAGGTTCTACTGGACCGGCCAATGCAGCTGCTCTTCGGCGATCTGAAGGATGCTTTGAAGATCGGAAGGGAAAAATAATCCGTGTTGCCCTCATTTCTTTCATGCATAATTTATTTGGAAAGCTTGATGGAAAGTTAATGATGAGACAATTTGAAAATAATGGTGTCTTTTTTCAAGATAATTTGACAGAAGTGTCGAAATAAGCAAGGTGGATGTGATCATATATATATATATATATATATATATATATATATATATATATATATATATATATACACAGTATATTTTTTTTCTGGAAGCAGCACTTCTTTATAATGCCGAGCTCTTTAATCGTAATGGGGAATTTGTTAAACCTTTTCAAGCTCATGTCTTTAAAGGGACATTGGCAAATAACATCCATCCATTATCTGCACCGCTTATGCTCAGTGGGGTCGCAGGGGTCCTGGAGCCCATCCCAGTTATCTTCGGGTAGTGGGCAGGGGATGCCCTGCGCCGGTTGCCAGCCAGTCGCACACAGAGACGCTCATTCACACCTAGGGACAATTTGGACCGGCCAATTAACATGATATACATGTTTTTGAAACTTTGCAGGAGACGAAGTGCCCAGAAGAAACCCACGCAAGCACAGGGAGAACATGCAATCTTTGCACAGGAAGGCAGGTAGCTGGATTTGGACCCAGGACTTCTAAACTGTTCGCTGTACGCGCTGTCCACTCTGCTGCCGTGCCGCGGGAAACAAAATGGAACCTGACAATATTCAAACCAGAAACATAGACCAAAATGGAAATTCAAGGAACAAAGTAAAAACAAAGGGGTCACAAAATAAATAACGTCCTAACAAACAAAATAAAACCTGACAACATCCAAACAAGAAGCAAAAACACACGCTGTGAAATTAATATGCATTTTTTAAATGATCGAATTTAAAGAAATCTGCATTAATTCTTCCTACCGTTAGCCTCACCCAGAGCTAACTGACATAATTGTCTGCCATTGTCTTGCCGCTACACGTAGTGCAAAAAAACCCGAAAAACTTTGCAAACAATGTCCAAAAACCGGAAAAAAAAAACACTGTAGTTTGGTCACTTTGAGTCTCCGTAATTTGTATTTTTCCTTGTGCTTTTTAGCAAGCATTTTTGGTTGAACAACATGATTCAGTGACATCTGGTGGTCAAAAATTAGACAGTGTTCCTTTAACCTTCATCATCTGCTCACACTCTCTCTGCCTTTTCCCTGCTAGGCTCCTTCGTCCATCTCTACTCATAATTAGATGTTTTTCCTGCTCTGCTCTTGTGTTAACTTCATCATACAGAATCGCAAACCACCTTTCTGTAGTCACACGTTTAATTTAAGGTTCCATCGGTTAGTTTCTTGTTTACTTAGCGGACAACTAAAGAGCAGTGAGTTCCTTGGTTTTGAGGCAGCTATAATGAGATTTAGTAGAAATTTGACACAAAAAAAGGTTGAAAACATATTTTTGAAAAAATGTTTGATGCACTACTTTAGTTTAAATGCAGCATTTTGCTTATCATTGTGTGGTAACATATATCAAGCAGAAAATTCTATATTTTTTGGCCACTTGACAAAAAAAAAGACCAAAATGTCATCACAATGTATGAGGGCACATAAGATGAGTAATAACAAATGACTTGTATTTGAGATTTGGTCGTGTGACCTGTGCAAGCTGAGCCTTTAAGCCCCGCGTATATAAAGTGCCATTAGAGAGACGTTAGCGAAATGCCGTTAGCAAGATGCCGTTAGCAAGATGCCGTTAGCAAGATGCCGTTAGCAAGATGCCCTTAGCGATGAGCGCTATTGACAGACGGCGCTATCTCACACACATGAGACGCCAATTTTCAGAGATGGTTCAAGTCGTTTTTCATGGCCAAATTCAAGCACTTTTTGAAGACTTTCAAAGCCAATTTTTAAATTTCTCCTTTATATCAGAAGAAGAAATCCAATGGGAATCAACCCATAGTCCTGTGGTTTGAGGTCACTGAGTGCCACCTTTAGGAAAAAGAACCAGAAAAATTGAACATTAAACCAGCAGCTATCATTCACTGGATGGGGCGTAGAAAAATAAATTGAGTTTCTGTGGGCCATTGCACGAGTGTTTGGTCCATGTTGTATCAAAATTTCTTTATCTTTTTCTTACTGACAGAACTCAAATACATCAAACTGTCAAGGAAGGAAAGTCAATTATGAAATAGTGATAAGTAAGGCATGTCAGCGTCATTTTTAAGCAGAGTTGTTTTATTTTTTAATGCGTGGTCTATCAAGTTAGACTGTTAAAAAACATGGCAGATATTTGGAGCATTCACAAGTGCATCACCCAAAAAAGCGTTTTCAAGGAATTCATGCGTCCATGAACCCTGTGGTATGAAAGCATCATTCATAATATAAAGAATAAAAACCGAAAAAATTAAAAAACAATAAAATCTTTATTTTCCTCCTGGCCAATTTATTTTTTAACCTTATGCGGCTCGTCACTCAAAAAGTTTACCCACCCCTGATTAGGATGTCATTTGGATCCATAGTATGGATCCAGTGTATGCATCTGATTCAAAGTAATACATTTCAAAAATTGAAATCAAAGTACAGCTTCTCTCATTATTTTCCTAGCTGCGGTTTATCAATAGCTCATAGTTCACAGCAGGTCATATGGCATCAGGCTAGATCCAAGCCCATACACGCAAACACACACATAAGCCCACAGGGATGTTCCAGGGCTTGAGGCCAGTGACAGAAGGAGAGAGGTGGCTGCACTCTCTCCTGCTATCCCGCAAGACCACTTTCTTCCTTTCATGCACAAACACATGCACTCACACACAGAGAGGAATAGAGTTCATTGAAATCAGAGATTGAATATTCATCCGTTACGAGTTAACTGGTTCACTCACATGTGCACTCAAACACAAATACTTTTTAATCACAGAAAAACAAACTCTCCCAGATGTTGCGGGGCGTCGCAAAGCCGATTGTGTCCGACATTGCCAGGTTGACCCAATCCCCTCAGAGAAGGATAAAACTAAATTCCATACCGACCAGGAACACTTATTTCAGCATTACTCTGTCTGGGATCCTAAACGTGCGCTCACGTTAATTAAAATGGGGCTCTGATCCAGAAGGATTTGATTCTCTCAGCTGACTGGATGCAAAATAAACACCTGTTGGACTTTGGACTTGGATTTTGTGCATTATTGCGTTTGTAACTTCCATAGCGAGGAACAGCATTGCATTAAACTAACATTTGAAATAATGCAGGACATTGACTTATGGAGACATTACCATTTAAGGCAATGACTCTAATGTACTTGATAAGTTTGTGATTTTGTAGACACTTAAAATGAGGAGAGAAGACATCAATACATTTTGAATTTACAATGAGAACAGGAGAAGCCTATTAACCACCCTTACAATTCCAAATTCCAAATCTGTTTATTCCCCTCTGAACCTAGTTAGTTAGTCAGTCAGTCAGTCAGTCAGTCAGTCAGTCAGTCAGTCAGTCAGTCAGTCAGTTAGTTAGTTAGTTAGTTAGTTAGTTAGTTAGTTAGTTAGTTAGTTAGGTAGTTAGGTATTTAGTTAGTTAGTTAGTTAGTTAGCTATCAAACCCTTTTTAAACCGTGTCTCCTTACTTCGGCCACTGCCTGGGACGTCTTGGCCCAAAAAAATTGGCTATGACATTTTTAAATCGAATCAACCTCCACAGTAGAATATGTTCCAAATGCATCGACACATGGTTAACTCCAAAATCCAACACAAGTCCGTGATTTCAGCATGTCAGGTTAATTGGCCGGTCTGAATTGTCCCTAGGTCTGAATGAGCGAGTGCTTGTACTGGCAAACAGGTCAGGGTGTCCCCTGCCCACTACCCGAAGATAGCTGGGATGGGCTCCAGCACCCCCGCAACCCTACTGAGGATAAGCGGTGCGGATAATGGATGGATGGAAGGATGGAAGTTTATATTTTTGTTGACACTCAAAATAAGGAGAGAAGACATCAATGAATTTTGATTTTACAATGAGAACAAGAGCCTATTAACCACCCTTACAATTCCAAATTCCAAATCTGCCCCCCCTGAAACCGAATTAGTTAGTTAGTTAGTTAGTTAGTTAGTTAGTTAGTTAGTTAGTTAGTTAGTTAGTTAGTTGGTTAGTTAGTAGTTATCTATCTATCAAACCATTTTTAAACCGTCTCTCCTTACTTCGGCCACTGCCTGGGATGTCCTGGCCCCAAAAATTGGCTATGACATTTTTTAATAGAATCAACCTGCACAATAGAATATGTGCCAAATGCACATGCTTAACTCCAAAATCTTTAACCAACACAAGTCTGTTAAAAATTTTATGTAGGAGTGTTGATCATTTTCCAGGCACATAAAGTGGTGTTTTAAAGCAAATTTGGTTTGTGGATTTATATGTTTTCTTCCGAACACTTGTTTAAAAAATGTTCAATTGGAAGATTATTTTAACGCAACACTTTGTTATATTTGACAACTACACGTTGCTGTATTGTGTAGTGCAACCAAAACCAAGTGCTCCAAATCACTAAGAAGAATATAAGCTACAGAAACTCAAAGTGACCAACTCAGGCCAATTTCATTCTCATTATTTTGCCTAGCCTCACACGATGTTTTTTCGTTTTTGGGGGTGCCCGTTGCACCAAAGCAGTGGACAATCATGTCAGCTCCCTCTAGTTGTGACTCTGTTTATTTAAAATAAATACATATACATACATTACATACATACAAATACATACATACATTAAATACTTAATATGCACATTTGTATGATAGTCATGTATATTTCTTTATGATTCAAATCACTATTGGTTTTTAGGTTATTTATTTTTTTCCAACCAATAGAAGACGCTAAACAGTACACAATGTACCTTAAAGATATTTTTTATATCAGGACTATTTTCTAGTTTGTAGTCAAATTAAAAAAAAAAAACAATTGGGCAAAATGAATTTAAATGAGCGTGTGTGGGTCGCAGCCCCACGGTGCGGAGGTTCGGGGTTCATGTCCAGCTACCGCAGCCTCCCCGCATGTAGTCTGCATGTTCACCCCCTGCCTGCGTGGGTTTCCTCGGGGCACTCTGGTTTCCTCCCAAATTTCCAAAAACATGCACATCACGTTGATTGGCCGGTCCAAATTGTCCCTAAGTGTGAATGAGCGAGTGAGTTGTCCATCTCTGTGTGCCCTGCGACTGTCTGGCAACCGGCGCAGGGCATCCCCTGCCCACTACCCGAAGATAGCTTGGATGGGCTCCCCGCGACACTACTGAGGATAATCGGTGCAGAAAATGGAAAGATGGATAACTGAAATGATGCATAGCAATAGTAGTGCGCATTTCAGTTATTATCTTTTACGATAGAGAGACAAATGGTACTTGAAATGAGAAACATTCTGATATGGGAAATCTCTTTTCTTCTTTTAGGGATGATTGCTCGCATTTTTACTTATAAATCTAAAAAAAAAATGTAAGATCAGGAAAATACTTTAGTTCTTAAAATAAGAAATATATTTTACCTGCCACTGCCTTTCTTTATGATTATATTACACATTTTTTGATGAAAACGATTTTTTTTAAAAAGGGAGAGTAAGGTAAAAAAAACATAAGAGAAGAAAAAGCTAATATTAAGTCACTTTATTCTGCCAATTTGGCGGTATTTCAAAACAGTGTGATGGTTGATATTAAATTCTGTAACAATTAATAAAGATATCAAAGGTATCGACAAAGGTAGATTACATATTACAGGAGTATGTGTTAAATGACTTAATGCCGATGAACTGATGTTGTCATTGTGATGAATGGATTGCTGAGTAAACGTGAAAAGGTCTTGGTTTTTCAGTCACACTGTACACCGGGGAAGATAAAAATGGTTGCCGTTCCTTTGGAAAAGATTAAAGAATGAACCCATGCTAAAAATAGAAATGTTGCCTCCCAAAATAGACTCCTTAAAATATACTTTCGAGAGCTCATTCAAAATAGATCAATTTCATATGCGGCGAGCACGGGAAGCGACTGTCGTCATGGAAACCCAAAAGCCATTGGCTTTTGAGTTTGAGGTTTTGCTCGTAGGGGTAAGAATGAATAAGAAGAAGCAGAAAGAGCAGCAGGAACAAGAACGAGAGCAAAAGCCTGGGAGGCAAACTGATGGGTGGGGGTGTTGCGAGTTGGAGGCTTGATGGAGGAAAACACAGATAGAATGAAATGATGGGCGTAATCCAGATTAAATTGTGGGTTTTGGACAATCCTGAATAAGGAGTGTTGCGTCCATGCCAAGTCCCCTACCCAGCATATCCTCTCCTGTGCCAAGCTTCAACCCAAATCAACTCTGGCACATGCAGGGAGCCTCCATCACACATAAAAACAAATATCCTCATCTACCAGCAGCTTTAAACACCAAACGATCAAAATCGGCATTGACTGAACAGAAATGTAAGCACAAAAATAGGTTTAGTAAATGAATTATTTTTTTAAGAAAATGTTTCATTCTGGATTCTGATTGGCTAAAACAGACAGAAAATATGTTTTCTAATTCGTATAATCGCATTACATTTCTGGGAGCTCATGAAAAGAAACAGACCATATATAGTTAGTTCATCAGTGTAAATCGAAGGTGGGCAAACTACGGCCCAGAGGCGTTTTAATCCAGCTCGCCAAGCAAAAATGGGAAACTATAATGACAATACTGCATTTGTTTGTGTATAAGGCACACTTGTGTTTAAGGCGCACCCCTAATTATTAATTAAAAGTGGGTATGTGTATATGTTTCACTTTTTCTAAGTTCAAACTAAGCAAAGTGGCAAATGTTGAATATGTGCAGCCTTGATTGAAATCCCTTATTGATAACGTATACTATGAAAACAATACAGCTTGGTGGCTTTGCGGGTAGGGCGCCCGCCCCGAGACTGGGAGGTTGCTGGTTCTAGCCTCAGCAACCTTAGACTTATAACATTGGTACCCGTTCCCTCCCTGCTTGGCGCTCGGAATTAGGGGTTGGAATTGGGGGTTTGGTCACCTAGTGATTCCCAAGACATCAGTTGGGTTCAAATTGACCCATGAGAATCTCATGGTAAGAATGTGGATAACATTAAAGCTGAAACTGAAACTGAAACTAAAATATAAAATTAACAATGTACTATTTATTTAAAGTCCAATTCATCATCAGATACACAACAGACTTGTTTCCCTTTTGCATTTTTTGTCTTTATTTATGTCTTTCAGGACAACTTTCTGTGACTCCACTCTCTAACATTAATCTCTGCTAAAAATAGTGTAATTTTGAGATAAAATGTATGACTGTATGTCATCTGTATTACTAATGGTCTGGTGGGTAGGTTTCAGCAATATCACCAGCACGACCAGGGTTTGGTTCTCATAGCATCCAATGTTTTGCGATTGTGGTCAGCAATGATTTTCGATTGCCCAATGATCACACACGTTGCCAGAACTTTTTCTTTGTAAATTTGTATTTTCTGACTGTATTTTTCTCGTCCTGTTTGATATCTGACTCCAGTCCCCAGTGTCTGGTATCAATCCCGTCTGTCTCGTCCTGTCTGATATCTGACTCCAGTCTCCAGTATCGGGTAGCGATCAGGTCTATCTCGTCCTGTTTGATATCTGACTCCGGTCTCCAGTGTCTGGTATCGATCCCATCTGTCTCGTCCCGTCCGATATCTTGCGCCAGTCTCCAGTATCCGGTATCGATCCCGTCTGCCTCGTCCTGTCTGATATCTTGCGCCAGTCTCCAGTATCCGGTATCGATCCCGTCTGTCTCATCCTGTCTGATATCTTACTCCAGTCTGCAGTATCTGGTATCGATCCTGTCTGTCCCGTCCTGTCTCGATCCCGTCCTTCCGGTGTCTGCTTGTGTATCTGGTATCAATCCTAGCTGTCCCGTCCTGTCCGGTATCGACCCCGTCTGTCAGGTATCTGCTCATGTACCTTTTATCGATCCTGTCTGTCACGTCCTGTCCGGTATAGACCCCGTCTTTTTCCAACCTGTGAGTATTTCAGAAATCCACTGTTCTCAAATATATTTTCTACACAAAATTAAAATAAAATAAAAAATAAAAAATGTATATAAAAATCAATCAGTCAGTGATAAATGAATCCGTAATCTTTCATAGTAAGCCAGGGGCATCAAACCTTAATACTGGGAGTCGCAATTGGCCCGGGGGCCCCAAGTTTGAGACTCTTAGTGTAGTCTGGTGGTCAGAAACCTGCAGCTCTAGAGCCTCATGTGGCTCTTTAGCTCCGTCCTGGTGGCTCCCTAGAGCATTTTCAAAAATGCTTGAAACGGAAAAAGAAGAGGGAAGGAAATATATATTTTCACATCTGGTTCAAGGACAAACACAGATCAAAGGCTCGTTTTTCAAGGGTCTAAACACGTTTAGAATAAATATAAGATGAGTGATTTCTACGTATGAATCACTTTTTTGGTTTAATTTTAAAAGGCGTTTTTTTTTTTTTGCAGCTTACTGACTTCTTAGTTTTCTGTATTTTAAGCTTTACTGGCTCTTTCAGGATTTTGGGTTGCTAACCCCTGGTCTAAAGTGACCAAAACTTTACAGCCTTTACAGCCTTTTTACGGACTTTGGGGTATCCATAGTAACAAGATGGCAGTCAATTATGTCACATCCTATGTAAAATAAATTGTAATTTCTTAAACTGTAAGTATTTTAAAAATGCTTGATATGCAGCTTATTACTCAAACGAATATTATTTTGTTTTGTTTTTAATAAATGAAGTTTTTTTTACCATGGAGAGGTGCTAATAATACTCAATATACCTTTAATGAGTAGAACCTGTCCAATTATCAACATTCAACTACAAAGTTTTGCAGATAAACCCAAACTTCTGAAAGCCAAAATAACAAAATCTGTTTCTCAATTGCACAGTGCCAAAGCGCTCTCCCTAATTGGCTCGAAGTGCGAATGGAACATATTGCCCGGAGTCAAACACACTCCCGCAACTCCGCTGCCTAATTGAGGAGAACTTGCAAACGGGATTTTGTGCGTGAGAGAGAAGGGAGAGTGTGTCATGGTGTGAAAGCACTCTGTGAGTGTGTTTGTGTATGAGAGAGAGACTGGGAGAGCAAAAGAGAGCATATCTTTTTTTGCCCCATAGTAATGAGTAAATATAGTAACAACGCTCCTACTTACGTGCATGACAACAACATTTGTATATTTGGATGCCATCTGCCACTTGGGTGTGTTTGTCTGTGTGTGAGAGTGAGAGACAAATAGAGAGGGCGAATGACGCAAGGGGTGATTCAGAAGGTTGGTCCCGGCTGACTTGCTGTATCTGTTTTGGCAGGGTGTAAGGTGTTCAGGGTGCACGCCACATTTCTTATTCATGTGGACTCCATCACACTGCAAGGATGACACTGACTCTGAAGACACACAGGCCAGTAAACTTAAGCACACACGAGCATGCTACTGTAGTGGAAAGGACGAGCTTGGTAGGTTTTGGGGATAATAGACCCGTGTGCGGGAAGCAGGAACTGGGCCTCAAAAAGAGGAATGGTATTTAAAAACCAAACGAGGTATAAAGTGACAAACAAATAAGGGTTAACAAAAAAGCAAGATGTCCAAACAAAACAAAACTTGACAAAGTGCAAACCAGAAACAAAGACCAAAACTGAAAAAGGAAAATATAAGGGACAAAGTAACAAACTAACAAGTGGGCACTGAACCACTAAAAAAATGTCCAAAGAAACCATAAACAAAAGAAAACAGACCTGGCAAGACATTGGAATGAAAATGACCCGACGACATCTACTGTCCAAAATATCCTTTTAATGGGTGAGGATAATTGGGGATACGTGTGTGAATATTGTACACACGTAGGCCCAGTTTCATACCCGCTCGATACACCATGGTGGAAGGAGGCACACTGGACCTTAACGTAACCTCCCCCTTAAGGACGGATACCAGACGGCCCAAAAGGAAAAATAAATTACGAAGGGTACAGCAACAATGGCCTGAAAGTCCTTGCCCCTTGCCGCAGAAAAAAGAAAAGCAGGCGCGACACAGGGGCTTTCTCCTTACAGTCAAGACAAGAAAACAGGCGCGGCCGAGGGGCAGGAAACCCAAAGTCGCCGCCGGGACAGGGATTTAGAAACCTATCCATGGGTCCTTCTGTGGTCGGGTCATTTTCATTCCACCGCCTCACGGGGTCCTTTTTTTTTTGTTTCTGGTTGCTTGTTTGGATATTTTTGTTAGTGGTTTATTGCCCTCTTGCATTTTCCATTTCAGTTTTGGTTTATGTTGCAGGTTTTGTTTTGTTTGGAGATTTCATTGTTTTGTGAACCCTTGTTTGTTTGTCGCTTTGTACCTTCTTTGATCTTTAAGATGAAAAGAAGATGATGGGGAATAAGAATGTGAAAAATAAGTTATAAGTTGCCGATGCAAAACTTGAAGACAAAACTAAACTACACTAATTGGAAGAAGCCATGCCTACTGTTCACCCCAACATGTAGAAAAAGAGTCAACCAGACATCAACAATTAGATGCAATTTTGGTTAAGACAAGCCATTTTCAACGAGAAAATAATTGTGTAAACCACAGTAAATAGATGCAGAGTTTTCAAACTCAGCCTGACCTCATCATTCTCTGACGCCAATGATTTGGAAATTGGCCCCGTCTTGCCTTTTAGAGGTAACAGTAAAGCGGGAAAGAAAATGCACCGACGTAAATATTCTAGCACAAATATACAATGGTTGCTTATCAACATAACAAAAATGTTTACATACTCTGTCGGGAAAATGAAGAGTAATCTACACAAGTTTAAAATGTCATTTCAGACTAATTAAGCCCCATTATCAACTTGATCACAAACATCCTTCATCTTATCAGGCCAGAAGACAACTTAAATTGTTTTTCATGATGGAGTGCTCTATTGATTTACGCTCAGGTCAGCACCCAAAGTCTTCATCTTGATAAGTACCAATACTTGAAGTCATCAAGCATCTTAAACCTAATATCACCAAGCCCCGGACAAATTCCATCAAAGAACCCTGACTTTCCGGTTTGTGGTTTGCTTTTAAAACATTTAAGAGAGCAAAATCCACAGTTCTACAGGAGTGGCATGCACTAGCTTGACACAGAGGACCTAGATACTCTCAAGGCCTAGGGTGGCAGTCACAATTTTAAAAAGGTAGAATCTACAACATCAGAGCTACAAATACAGTAGTTTACATTACTATACCAGTTTATAGCAAATTAAAAAAAACACATTTTGCATGAAAACTACACAAATCCCCCAAAAATGATCAAGAAATGTCTGTTTTTGTATTAAAGATGTTGAATGTTACTAATATTAAATATTATATATCCATACCAATTTGTACAATGCATGCATTGATGATCGCTAGTTCTTAGTTTGCATTTAACATTGTCCAAGAACCACTTACAAAAGCGTCTCAAATTCCTTTTACTTTAGGGCCGCATTATTTAGGGTCCCATTCTCCACAAGATAAAAGCTTTTCGGTATTCTCTGTTTTATTTCATTTTTTTAGATACAAAATAAGATCTCGAAATTAAAACAAAAAACTCTATTAAGAATCACTATAAAAACAGTTATAATTAAATAATAATAAACATACTATGAAATGAAATGATCTGCATTTATATAGCGCTTTTCAAGTCAATGACTTTCCAACTTTACAATGTGCTCCACATTTCCCAATAGCGGCCTTGCAGCCATGTAAGGCGCTAACCTGCTTATTGGGGGTATTAGGGGTTCAGTGTCTTACCCAAGGACACTTTGACATGTAACACGGACGAGCCGGGATTCGAACTGGGGTCCCTTGATCCCAAGACGAGCGCTCTACCTCCTGAGCTACTGCCGCCCCATATACTAATATAATGTATAACTATAGGGAACATAAAAAAGACTTAAAAAACCCAATACAGCGTGTGAGTATAAAAATCTAATTAGTGAGAACTCATGTACGTTCTCTCTTCCTCTCTCTCTGTCTTTCTCTCTGTCTTTATTTCCCTCTCCGTCTCTCTCTGTCTGTCTCTTCCTCTCTCGCAGTCTCTGTCTATTTCGCTCCGTCTCGTGCTTTTAATGGGATCGGCCAGCCAAGTAATCAGACTTTCAAATACCGCATTTAAAGCACACTGCAGATAGAACTCTCTTTTTGCGAGCTAATCTTCTGTTTTCATCCTGCATGCATTGTAATTGTGACTGCCTTTGTGAGTGAATAGTTCCTCATTTTAAACCCCACCTAGCTAATTTGCATAGGATAGGATTCATATCCAGCTCATGTGGGCCACACTAACATCAAACTTTCATTTTAAGGCAGGAGCCTCAAACTGTCGTCAGATGGCTTGTGGGCCACGAGTTTGAGACCCCTGACTTACAACCTTAATGTGGCACTCTCAAATGCTGCTAGAATGTTTTATTTACTAAATCTTTTTTGTTTCTGGAATATGATTTCCAATATGCATCAGCTCTGTGACACAAATCTCTAAGTTACGCGAGAAATCCAAAACACTAGGGGAAACAACACAGCACTAAATCTACATTACTACTAGATCAACAACTGTGGTGTTACTTGAATGAGACATATGCAGGTGAATCAACTTTCTGGACGTTTTGCCCCTTTAAAATGGTTGAATCCTTAATAAAAACACATTAGTGTTTTGCTCCAATCAGTATATTTTTTCTATTCCAACCTGCAACCCCTCCCATCTTGTGAAAATGCCTGGGTGCATACGTTTTTACATAAAACAGTAAGTTTTTTTTTTTTCACCCATGCTCATTGTACAGTTCGAGGATCAGCAACAAGGGGCTCAGGAGCCACAGGTGGCTCTTTGGCGCTCCCTAGTGGCTCACTGGTGCTTTCTCAAAAATCTTTGATGATGGAAAATGAAATGGTTTCTATAGGAGGCAAACATGACACAAACATTCTTAATGTTTTCCAATAAATAGAGATATATAAATTCTATATAGACAGTGTGTGTTGCCTTCCTTATAAGGCTTATGAAAATCTTTTTACTTTTGGCGGCTCCAAAGATATGGTTGTATTTTGGGTTTCTTTTTTGTCCAATATGGCTCTTTCAACATTTTGGATTGTCAACCCATGGTATAGTGGATACAATTGGCATTTATCAGATAAAACTCATATTAAAAACTTTATAAAAGTACTTAGATATTATACCTCTGAAACATAACAGGGGGGAAAACATTTGGATGCCAGAACTTTTTCTTTGGAAATTGGTATTTTCTGACTGTATTTTTAGTCTTTTATTTTACTCCAGAGCACCTACTCTTTGAGCACTGATCCAAGAAAATGATCAAGGGGGCACTTGGCAACAGTTTCTAAGATTATCAGCTAATGAGATTATGCAGTCAGGTACCTAATGTCCAGGCAACCGTTAAGCCGCATTTTATTTGAACCTCTTGGAGCAGCCGATTTATTTTGAGGTATTGTTTTGACAGAAATTTGAAAACTATTTTTCTCCAAAACATCCTATGGTTATTTTTGCGTTTGATTGAGCGTGAGTGTTATTTGAACAAGGTGCTAATGCTTAACCTGTAAGCCTGGCTGAGTCACCATCACGGAGAACGCTTTGCCTGTAAGGCAAACGTTGACCACATGCTTCTATCTGTATTTGTTTTCTACCTAAAAACACTCATTTCATCCCTTCTATGATACCTAAAACAAGAGAGGTTTTTTAAGCATAGTATGAGCTGCATCTAGATCAGGAGTTAGCAAACTTTCTTAGTTGCTAGCCGAATTGAGCTTAAATTTTTGGCAGTGGGGCCTGGTCAAGACAAAACAGGAAATTAATGACAAACATCGGCAATAAACTAGGAAAAAAAGATAATGCTGCATATTTCAAATACACATATCTCTATTTTTTTGGACATTTTCTGTAGAGATGTTTCAGTTGAAAAAAAATTCGATTTGTGCAAAAAAAAAAAAAAATAAGATACGTCTTTTAGAATCAGCCCCGATGTCCATTTATGATTAAATAAATATTCAAATATATACATGTACATGGTATATTTCAGTTTTGTTTTTTTTATAAATAGACCAAGTCATTGGTGTAATATTTAGCTAATTATTGTTTTGTTTTTTTATAAACTTTTTTCAGGATTCTGATTGGTGGAAACAGCCAGAAAATATAATTTTGTCTCATGGTGCAATCACCTTACATTTTTGGGGGCTCATGACCAAATATAGTTCATTGATGTAGATCATCGAAGGGACACTGTATAATATTCGACCACTTGACCCTGGTGCAGCACGGCCGCTGAGTGGTTAGCGCGTCTGCGGCACAGTTCTGAGGTCCTGAGATCGAACCTTCCTGTGTGGAGTTTGCATGTTCTCCCCGTGCTTGCGTGGGTTTACTTCCGGGCACTCCGTTTTCCTCCCACATTCCAAAAACATGCATTTCAGGTTAATTGGCCGGTCCAAATTGTCGCTAGATGTAATTGAGTGAGTGAGTTGTTTGTCTCTGGGTGGTGGCAACCAGTTCAGGGTTTCCCCTGCTCACTGCTCGCAGACAGCTGGGATGGGCTCCAGCACCCCCGCGACCCTACTGAGGATAAGCGGTACAAATAATGGATGGAACGATAGATGACCCTGTCTTGTGTAGTGCAGCCAAAAATGAGTGCAACAGAGTACGACGAAGATCACAAACTACGGCGACTCAAATTGACTGAAAAGCATCATATTTCGTTTTTTTTTTTGTTCAATCCCTTCACAAGATTTTTTTTTTTCTCGGCACTCTTAGCAGCAAGTAGGCGGACAATCACGTGAGCTACCCTTTAGATGAGCCTTATGTCAAGTTTCTTGACCCATCAGTATTTAAAAATTGCCTGTTTATGTGATAGGCAATGTATTGTTGCTTATTTTTCAAAACAATATTCTTTATTGTTTTGAAATTTGGCCTTGAGCACAGAACAAATTATTACTTCATTAAAAATATGGGGAGACACTCTACGGCACTATTTCTCAACTGCTGGGTCAGGACCCAAAAGTGAGTCGAGGACAAGTTTTCAGTGGGTCGCAGGTTTTTCCTTGGCGAAATAATGTTGGAAAAAGAACCGAGGGTCAATTACACTTCCTAAAAGTATATGGCGAGTAACACCCGTGCGATCTGTTCTGTTAATCAGCATAATTGAGAGGGACCACATCACATTTTTGTGTGATTTGGTTGATTTTATTTCTTTTTCTGCCCATGAAAATTGGTCCCAAGAAAGTTAGTGGTAAGGGAAGGAAAAGTGGAAAACAGTGAGAACTACCATTGAGTCAAAGAAGGAAACAATTGCGAAACACAAAAATTGTGTCTGCTATTGAAGCGCTTCTGGAACGTACAATAAATGGTTTAAAAATGTTAGATTTCTAGTTTCTCAACAGTATATCAATCGTTATTAACTATATAGTTAAATAATTATTGATGTTAAGGTACACATTTTATTAATGTTTAGAAAAAACTTTATTACGTGGTTATAATAAAGTAGTTTTAGGGGGTCGTCTATATGCAATGTAGGCTTTTAGGCGAGTATATACGGTACTTGAAGTCGTTTTGGTAAATTTTGTAAGGGGCTTTCCACCAACAACAACGACGACGACCAGATGATAAAGGTTCTGTATTTGAGTCAGATCAGCAGGCTTCTACTGCCACTGGTAACCATGGGAATCAGTTGTATCTGTTTTATGTGAGAGAGCAATACCCAACCAAAAAAAAACCCCTTTGGAAAGAGATTGGCGCAGCCAGGCTGTACTTGCCTAAGACACACCGAAGGAAGTCATGCACCGACCATTTTTGTATGGCCGGCTGGATTAAAAAGCCTGCCAGGCCGTATGCTGCCCGCGGGATGCAGATTGCCCACCCCTCTTCTAGCTCCCCATCAGTGATTCATAATCTCCCTGTAGAGCATGTTAGGTCATTTTAATAACCAGCTTCTTACATCCTCCCAGTAAAGGCAGTGACATTACACCCAAGGGCTCCCAGGGGGTTATTACATATGGAAGCAGGACGTGTGGAAGCACAAACAGTCAGGGATGAGATGAATGAAAGTGAAGGTCTCACGTGGCCCTGCTAGAAGTCTCACTTTTTTAACAATCACTCACGGGAATTGGACACGAGCGAAGCGATAGCGCAGCCTAGTTCTGGTGTCGTGCCATTCCTTTCCTTTTTTTTCCCCTTCTCAGCTCACGTTTGCCAGATCAGCTTCCCAGCGCACAAACATAATCATCCATCACCTCCACGGGGGTCGCGAACGCTCGGAAGGGATTTGCCAAACAAAAGCATGTCATGATTTAAAGGTCACGTGATGACGGGGCCATCAACAAACACGCATGGACGGAAGAGCTCATAAATACCGCTTGCTGATTAATATTGGTGTAGGTCGGTGGACCGTGTTGAAGGACGGGATGTGGCGTAAACATGCACGTGCCGAGGCCGTGCACGCATGCTTTCCTGGATGGGTTCTTTTACCTGATTGACTAAGCCCGATTCATTCATTCATGGAGACCAGTGTTTTTCAACCAGTATGCCTGAGTACACTAGTGTGCCAGGAGACCTTGTCTAAACATATCTTTGCAAAAGAGAATCATGCCATTGTTTTAGTATGGTTGGTTTATTCAGATGTGTAAATGTAACATTCATCCATATCCAGTGGCAAGCTGTGCATTTCACACCTAGGCCATGGGCTCCTGTCTGAGTTAGTGATGTGCGTATCGCAAATAAACTGGCTCTCCTACTATATGTGTGAGGACTCGTCTAGAGGAGGGGGGATTCAGGCCGATCCTGGCCGAAAATTCGGATCGGGTCGGGCTTTGGCTCGGGCTTAAGATTTTAACTTTAGGCGGAAAGTGGCGGACATAACCTTTTGCCGCTTGAGAAAAGCTTGATCGCTTAGGTGTTGTCCGACCTTTTCCCAATAAATCAACAGAACAATAAATTTCCTTGTGCAGCTAGGTTTCTTCAAGTTTAACGGCTGTTGTCGAAACCGCTTTGGTGGATCACCGCCCCTTAGCTAATCACAGTTTGTGAAACCGGTGACATTACCCCAGGCCCACTAGCAGATGCTCAGAGGCCAAATCAGAATATGATTGACTAAACCAACAGCTTTTCATGAAGACTGATATACGGCCTTCAGGGTTTTATGTGGAGGCCACAGGGTAGATTTCTAAACCTAGCAACCACTAATGGCTGAAATGTGATTGGTTAAATGCTCAAATATGAAAACACACATCTGGAAGCAGTGCAGCCAGTAAGTAGTGTAAGGAAGCTGACAGACATTTTGGAATTATTTAAGTGATAATGGATAAAAATAAAATTAAGATCACATGATTTTGATATTGTTTGGGCCAGCAGAGAAGGCCTTGCAGAACTGGATGTCCTATCACTGTCCATATCAATAGGTGGCAGCAGATAGGTGTGGACAATATTAGGAATTTGGGTATTGATTAAATAGGGGGGAAGCGTCGACAGATACTGAACTGATAGGACACTTGGAAGTGTTATGATCATCAAACAATTGAACCTCACCTATCTTGAGTTAGTTTATAATTACGATAAAATCAGTGCAAATATTCTAAGCACTTCAAATATTCTATTTTTGATTTATTAACTTCCAAAAAAACTTTAACAGTATAAAAATAAATGTAAATATTTCAACTACAACTGTTTCCAAAAAATAGTCAAGAGAGTTGAACCCAAAAATCAGAAAAGTAACAAAAATACCTTAATAAAGTCGTTCAGAATTGACACTATGAACTAAAAACTTGAAACAGAAAATGAAATATGCAGTACTAATTTTAATTTAGCTCAGAGGCAGACAAAAGTAAACATAGGCTAACTGTTAATTTTATATACTTGATTCTAGCGCTAGCAAGCAAAGCTACCCTTGGACTTGTGTTGGCAGTTTTAGCTGCACTGCCTTGATAACATTGTCAACAAGACAACTAAAACAACTTCCATTGCACACAAATTCAATTTCAAAAACAGTAATGCAAATAAAAAGTTAACACGGTTGGATTGAATTAGAAAGTTATAATGTACTGTATCTATGACCTTACGACAACATTGTTAAAGTTGTTAAAATGGGAAAGCAGGATCGAGCCCAAGACAATAGTATTGATCTGATCCAAGTACTCACTAAATATCAATAGTATCAATATTTGGATTGATAAGCCAACCCTCAGCAGCAGACGACTTTTCAAAATGTCTTTGATATCCTAATTATCTGCTCATAAACTAATACAGTATATTTAAAAATGGATTTTCTATGAAGCCCTTTAACCCTCCTGTTGTCTTCATTTTGAAGGACATGTTTGTACTTTTTTATACCGCTTACATAAAAAGGTGAATATAAAAAACACGTATTATTGCACTGCAAAAAATAATATAATATATCAAATAACATCAGGTCCAAATTGTCCCTAGGTGTGAATGAGCGAGCGAGTTGTCTGTCCCTGTGTGCCCTGCGATTGGCTGGCAACCAGTTCAGGGTGTCCCCTGCCCACTGCCCGATGATTGCTGGGATGGGCTCCAGCAACCCCGCGACCCTATTGAGGATAAGCGGTGCAACTAATGAGATGAGATGAGATGAGATGAGAAGATCAAAATGTTGCACGTTAAAGGCGATTAAAAGTGAGTGAACCGAGTGATCGTGAAACATATTATGCAATGCCTAATTTTAACATACGTGTCGAGTTTTGATTTGTTCATTTACAACTTATCTACCATAATAAATTATGGTATTATTATTATTGTTGGATACTATTCATATGTACAACTTTGGATCTATTTCATGGAAAATCAAGTGAAAGCTTTGCCTACTTTCACATTTAATGAAGAAAATCCCAAAAGGCTTAAGATCAAGGAAAATAAAGCCAAGCACTAATACCTGCTAAGTGAATATATTATATTGCTTGAGCTTCTTAAAGTTTTAAATATTCACTTAGCATTTCTTTTGAAGTGACCTGCAGTCTAGGGGATTAGTTGAAGCACAGCCTCACCAATCATTGTATAAATGTAAAATTAAACTATACGAAATTATTATATTCAATCAGTGTTATAGTTATATTTTTAATTTCAAATTTTGGGAATTTTCCTTTTTTAAAACTGCTAAAATTCCGCATTAAATCAAAAATTTCATCAGGGTAATTACTATGTAACATATTACTGTGCTGTGTGTCAGGAGATGAAGAGTTAGGCTTGCAATTCTCTCGCCTAATCGCAGAGGGCGATAGTGAGACTAATTTGGAGCTCACCTCGGTCCGAAACAATCAAATTAGTGATAGTATTAGCAAGCTAGCAGCAAGCCAAGCCATGACATATTTTATTCTTGTCAAATGAATTTTTTTTTTTTAAATGGAGGATTATCATCTATTGATGTTTTATTCAGAAGGAGCAGGGCATAGTTAAGGTAAAACAATAAAACATTTTTTTCCCTATCGTACAGTTTGTGCAGTAATCCCTTGCTGTATCACGGTTTACTTTTCACAGTTGTGATACTTCACGGATTTTCACCGGACATTGTGTTCTACAGCAAACAACACACAGCAAATGCTATCTTGGGGCAGTTTGCAGAGGGCTGTTCTGTGTGTGTGTGTGTGTGTGTGTGTGTGTGTGTGTGTGTGTGTGTGTGTGTGTGTGTGTGTGTGTGTGTGTGTGTGTGTGTGTGTGTGTGTGTGTGTGTGTGTGTGTGTGTGTGTGTGTGGGTGGGTGTGGGTGTGGGTGGGCGTGACTAATGTATGCTGTCATTTTAACAGCATGGCTGGCACACAAGTCAATGGCTGAGTCCCATTCTTCGCACTTTCACTCGCTATGTGCCCTAGTCACTCGGTTTGCGCGTTCACGTGAAAATGGGGTGTGTCCCGATACTCTCAAGACCGAGGCAGAAGTGCCCTCAAACCATGTCGTAACCACTTCAAGACCGAGGGGGCTCTCGACCTCACTTGGCGGCGAAGTGACTACCCAGAAGGCTTTACGAATTCTCAATATCAACAAACATGCCCGAAAAGGAACCGCACAAATGTAAGTAGTTTTCCACAACCACGCATGTATTTGCAACAAAATGTATTGAGATATCTTAGTTAGACGTAAATGCAATAGAAAATCGTATTTTTGCGTTAAAACACGAACATTGCAAAATCGCTACTTTACGAAGTGCACTAATCTACCAAGGGAGCTGGCAAAAAAAAATCTTCACGCTACAAACTGTAAAGTAGGATAACTGCAGAAAATCACGGTTCAGCCCATCCCTGTTTTTATCTTAAACGAGTCGTGCTTTTACATTTACATGGCCAGTCGCTAAAGGAGCATAGTCAGAATACCGTTCTGGACATAGCGCTTGTTTACTGCACACAATTTCGGGTGTCGTGTTTTATTTACAATATGATTCTTTCATGTGAGATCAGAATGCATTAGTTTTCATCATGCATTATGAGTAATGTCTCCGAATTTCTCGTGGAAATACAGTTGAAACAAACTACTATCACATAGTCCACTGCCTTCTCTGTAAACACATATTAAGTAAACTAATTACCTTCTCAAAATGTTGTCCAAATGTGGAGACAATTCTAAAGCATATGTGATGCTGGCCAATAGAAGGTTCATACAGCCATAAGAATAACATGTCATTTTTTTGTATCTATTCACTATCAAATAATTATCCAGAACACATCCTATAACTTCCTGTCTCATATCAACTTGTTGAGCATCCTATACACAGTTGTTTTTGTACAATACATAATAATAATAATAATAATAATAATAATAATACATCAGCATTAAGTAATTCTTGTTTTTTCCACCCAACCTAAAGGCCACTGTAGAACGTCCCGTGGAAGAGCTGGTCACCATCACAGCTACCACGCCATCCACACCACCGGGCACGTCGTTGGCACCTTCTAATCCGGCGCCAAACCCCAAATCACCCAGAAAAAAAAAGGAAGCACGATACACTCCTTGACTTTTTGAAAGCGGAGTCTGCCGAAACGAGGAAAAGGCTCGAAGAAACTGTGGCCAAAACTGAGCGGTTCCCGTCCTTTTTGGGAAGCTCGTGGACAAATTTCCAGAACAGTGACATCTCTGCAATGTTTCCCTTTGTTTTATAAAAGGAATTTTTTTTATTATTATTAAGAACTCAATGAAGTTCCAGTTTGTGTTTCCAGCTTTATGGAAGTATTGGTATATTTTTGTTAAAATTTGTGACACATTATTTATTTACTATTATGTATTTTGGCCCAATGTGAGTTTGTTTTTCTGAAAGTAAACTATTATTTAAGCTGGAGTGATTTGTAGTTGTTTTCTGTCCAACAGTCACATAGTTCACACACAGTATCTCACATCATTATGAAATAAACCACCAAGGTGTTACTCAAAATGAAGATGTTTATTGAATAGTAATGCAGAAAAGCACATAATGCAAATGTGGGTCTGACTTCCAGAGCCTAAAATATGTCTTTTGGGCAATTTATTCCATATTAACTGTGGACAATTCTTTGTACGGTGGACCTGGGAACCCTGAAGACCCGTGACACCACACGGTAGGACAGAGCGTGGACCAGCCAGTACACGTAGATCAAGACCTCCAGCCATGGCCCTGTTCCCTCTTTAGCAGCTCCTGCAGGGCCCACATAACCTTCTTGCTCAACCTTAAGTCCTGAATGAGTTCTGACTCCACATCCAACCATGGGAACATTCCTGTCCAACCTGTCCACGCTTATGGGACAGCCACTCTGGAACACAATAGATAACAAATCAATTTAGACATAAATGTGGGCATAGAAAAGAAAAAGACCGCTTTAACTGTGATGTAAGCATCATGAAAAAATGTTGAAATTACCTTTTTATATTCAATGACAACTCTTTTGAATTAAATTCCTTATGAACTAAGGTTTTTGGGTCGTACAGGGAAGTTTGGTGACGATATTATGTCAGCTAAAGGGTCAGGTGGACTGTTCTTGTGTTTGTTTACGTTTCGTCGTGTCACAGATTCAAGACCCCTACAATATGTCATAAAATGGCATTAAGATACTAATAAGTAGATTGCCATTTATGTCTACACAAACTAGGGTATTATGTGAACGTGCATTGTATGTTAACTTTTACTGTATTTGACCGAACGGGTCATTTTTTTTAATGAGTGTACGTACCTTGTAAAGATGAATCAGCACTACATAGCGCCGAAGCTGTCTTCAGTATAGCACATTTCTCCTCCGTTGATTGGAGACACGGAAAAGATGAAGAGCTTTCAGGCAATCGGTAATAACACAGCAGTAGCGGGCATTTTTAACGTTGCACGAACTCTCCAACTGACACACTACAGGTTGAGACTCGAGTTGTTTACATGTGACGTAGACCAATACGTCACTGAGGTCTACAGCCAATTATTATTACCGCCATCTCCTGGACAGGGGTGGAACCTTGCAAGTCTTGTCCAAACCATCTCCACTATGCACTCCACTCGCGGAGGGCACTCCTCTATCGAGGGACCTCACTGGAGGGTCCTCAGGGCCGAGTGAGAGAAATGGGATTGGGCCAATGAGTCCCCCCAAAACAAACTGCAAAGCACGGTGACAGCTAGTATTTTAGCGGCTTGTTACATTGAAAAGAAATTCATCACCTAAATCAGACCCTGAGGAAAGTCAGAAAAGCTCGTTATCGTTAAGAGATTGTCATCGGGTCTTGGAAGAGACATAAAGCAAAAGCAGGGCTGCAGGTCCGGCTGACTGCAGTGGCTACGTAACAAATCTCACAAATTGCGGAACTTGTATCTCACTATCGCCAGATCCATTATCTATGAAACAGATGACCCAGAGCTACAACTCGTGGGAAACTACAACATTTGTGACAGTTGTATTTCAATCATCACAGAGACATGGCTCAATCCAAGGATCCCTGATGCTAGCGTGCAACCAGCCAGTTGCTTTCTACAGTTTCTTACAGTGAAAAGAGAAGCCCTCCAATTTTGTTGTACGATTGCATAACACCATTAAAGACCTTTCTTTCAACTGCAATAAGGTGTTCTGTGTTCTGTTTTTATTTGTAGATCTATACTTGTCGTATATTTTATATGGTATCTAGCAACAAAAACAGAATGCTTAAACTTCACAGGTTTTGACTATTTGTGAAACACAACCCCCGCGAAAAACATGGGATTACTGTATATTGCTTTTTTTACTGCCAATCAAATGAGGAATTCGATTAGTTTTATTGTTTGTAAATCTGACTGTGCCTCACCAGAAACAAACCTCACCACATGACACATCAGCAATTTGTGATGAAAGCATCAAAACCTTAACACTATTTCATGAAGCAGCCCACGATCTGTCAAGTTCCACTTCCTATTCCATTTCCATTACTGTAGATCGATATATGTTGGGTGAGGAGACACAATTGTACATGGACCAGAAGCAGCCCACAAGAGACTTGGAAATTGTGGACGCTATCCTACAGAGATATCATGAGTGGTGTGTTGAAAAGCGGTTTGCTGGCAAAAGCTTTTCCTCAGTGGGAATGGCGTCCCACAGGGTTGTCACGTGGGTGTCAATTTACACGTGAACTGCAGCCAGTAATGGCAGAAATAAATCACAGGGGACAGGTGAATACACAAGAGCTCACACTCTCCCACAGAAAGCTATTTAAGCATTAGTAAAAGACATTAAAACCTGTTGTTTTACACAGTGGGGCCCAAGTTGTACACTCTTGATCAGAAAATGGTCTCCTTATGTTTCTCCTTATGGCTCATCATCTCCTTGTGTAAACTTGGCACCCTCGGCCTTAGAGCAAACTATGGCCCGTGGGCCACATGAGGCTTGTCAGGCTTTTTAATACGGCCCACCGAATGAAAATAGTAAAACTATCATGACAATGTACATAATAGTAAATGATTTTTGCCCCCATTGTCTCATTGTGTGTCAACTACAAAATATTAACACAGAAATATAACAAAAGAATAACTAAAATACTACAAAACTAAAAATAGAATTTAAAAAAAAACAGGGCCATATTAAATTACTTTGCTTCAATTCTCAAAAGAATAAAGAAACAAGACAGAAATACTACAAAAATACGACTACAGCCATACAATAATACAAAATCACTACTACGGAAATACTACTACATTAGTAGTACAAAAATCCTACCGCAGAAATACTACTACAAAAATACAAAATAATACAACTACAGTAATACTACGAGAGGTAGGGTTAAAATAAGCATAGTCAATCACTAAAACCAGACTGATCATGTCTTTCTCATGCCAGTCAAATTTCCCAGAAAATCACAATGACCCATCACTGGTGAGCTATTTTCAGAAGCAGTCCGCGGGCTTCTCTGGCGCTCCTATGGGGCTGCCTGCTGGAGACCCCTGCACCACACTGTACAGTGACATTTAGTGGTCAAATAATACATACTGTCCTTTTAACGTGTTTGTAGGGGGAAATAACAAAAGATAACATTTGAAAAGGCAATTACATACTATTTTTTTAAACATTTTTCTAGGAAAATACGAAAATTCATATTTTGAATCAGCAACATTTTCTCCTAGTCGTACGATTTTGCAGTGTAAATAGAAATTTATTTCTGATACATTACCATTAATTTTCAGCGCTCTGCTGGCTAAAAATGAATCTTCTAGGCCAGGGGTGTCAAATTCGATTGCACAGAGGGCCAAAACTCAAACAACATTTATTAAATACACTAAAACTTGATCCCCACGACCCTGCTGGGGATAAGCGGTGCAGATAATGGATGTTCAATATGGGAGTAAAGACTAAAACTTGATTAAAAAAAAATCATAATAATATCATATGAATAACAAACTAAGAGCAATAATTTTTCCAGAGCACGCAAACTGAAAACACTTTGCTGTCTATAAAAATATATTCTGTAAAACCTAAAAAAAATCAAACTAAAGTGAAAAATAATGGAAATATAAATGCAATTTGTGCTTTACACCAAAAATATGTGTTTTTCACATAAATATGATTTCAAAACAAAGAGGATAGTTATTCCAGAATAAACAAACTTAAACATTAAAAAAACTTTTCTCTCCATTGAATGTCTCCTGTCAAAACTATACAAATTCAAAATGTGGTAAAAAAATGGAAGTATGAATAAAATTTGTTCTTATCACTTTGGGATTTTGTGTATCCTTCTTTAATGCCTCAAACATTTCTGTATCTTCTGCTCTGCGTTCAGTTTTTTCAGCCTCTGATGTTTTGTCTTGTAGTGCCGTTTTTCATTACATTTCTAAATTACGGCCACGATAGCTACACAAAGAAGACACCTGAGTTTACCGGCAATGTCATTTAACATGTTTTCAGGCCTCTACTCAGTTCTGAAGCGCTCTGTTTTTCGAATCAACTTTTTGCTCGGCCTGTGTGAGGGTTTAGCATCCGCTGATCCACAACAACAGAAAAGTCACCCTGTTTTTCTCCATTTAGCCTTCCATTACATCGTGATAGATAAAAGTTCGTCCCTGGGCGTTACGTTTTCGCCTCCTGACACTAAAGACTCACCATTATTGCACTTGTCTGACTTTTTTTTCAACTGGCGGACATGTTGTTTGTCAGTTGATCGTTTTAAAAGTGGCTGCGCTCGTCAGGCTACAGCTACTTTGCACTAATACGATCCCAAAACTGTTTGTAAACACCCAATGTAAATATCTTCTGCCTCTACAAGCCCACACTTTCTTTTGTAAATATTGTGTCAATTATCTTTTATCTTTTATTTTTTTACTCACAGTAAAATGTGAACTGGAGTGCCACGTCCAATTTCGTTGTCACATTATGTTCAGCCCATTTTGTAACAATGGTAATAAAGGTATATTCTATTCGATTCTATTCTAGCTAACTTGATTGATGCAGGAACATTTCCAGGGAGGTCTAGTAGCAGCAGCAGAAGCGCTGCATTGTGGGATTTGTAGTTTAAGAGTTATCAGCGCTTCATAGAACCAGGCCATTATAGTAGATGTATACAAAATGATTTCACTGGGCGGATATAATTGTACGTCGGGCCTGATGAGGCCCACGGGCTGTGAGTTTGACACTTATGTTCTAGGCTCACTCGAAGGTTTTTTATAATAATAGAAAAACAAAACAATAGCGTTTTCATGACGTCAGTCTTTGCTATTTAAAGTTCCACTCTTCACGGCAACCTAGCAGATGTCTGGGCAACAAAAATAAACGGCAGGAGATTACGTGAGGATTTTTGCCTCTGGATGTTCCGGGCTCCCCGCTGAGGTCACGACACTCAGCAGCATCTCGTGACGAGACAGTCCTTTTGGCTTCTTCCCAACGCCCTGCAGACAGCCGCCATGTGTCTGTGTGCTCGTCTGCACAAACAACTTCCTTGGTTCCTTTTTCACCTTGCCTGTTTCTTCATCAGCTGTTTTCTAACTCGGTTAGACCGCGCAAACTTTATCTCGACTTTGTTTGATTTTCTGTCAACTTCTGGACCTACAGGGCCTCTGCAAGAGCCATTTGACAAACTTTTTGTCGTTCGAAAATCTCGAAGCACATCGATCAGAAATAAGTAGTTTCATGGGGGCTTTTTCTGATGTTTTTTAGAACTTCAATTATACTATTACCTATATTTACAGTTTAAAGGTTTTCTTATCATTTGTGGTCCCCGTGTCTAAAGACGTAATATATGTTAGTAATTGTGATTAATGTTTTTTAAATTGGACTATATGTTTTACCTGTTTTTTAATCATTACATTATTTTTTGTATCTGGTTAATCTAGAAATATAAATTAATTGGGAAAAATACATAAAAAGAATATGTAAAAAGAGCAAAATGAGCTGTGTAGCAATTATTTTACCACCTTCTAAACTTTAATAATAATAATAATAATAATAATAATCATAATAATAATAATAATAATAATTCAAGTCAGCCAAATTATGAGCACAATTTTTACTTTATTAGGATTACTCGATTTTCATTTTTTATTTTTGTTATCTTTTCATTCTATATTTTATTTTTTTGCAGTGCAATAATAAACTGCTTCACTATACAAAATGAGTTATAGAATATGATGGTCCACCGTTCATGGATCCCTTCACCACCTGGGTCAAAAAGGCAGGACTTCCTGTGGTGTATCTTGGGCAAGTAGTCTGGCGGCGCTCATCCCTGTCCAGAACGATATTTTTTGGGATAGTGGTTTGCTTACCCAAATGAAACCGATAGTGCTGGTTTCCATAGTTATCAGATCATAAATCACTAGGGGAAAACTATTTTGTCACTATACGTATTACATCACTTGTGGCCTTCATATTCTTTTATATACTTGATTTTACCTGCCATTAGTTTCCTTATAACAATAATTTAAGCTTAACAAAAACAACAAAAAATGATAATAAACGCATATATTTCTGTTATGGGATATAAGAGTTATTTTTAGTAAAATGCGGAAAAAAACATCCCAAATCAGCAAATATTTATCATAACTATTATACATATTATCCATCTCATTTTGACAAAAATAATGATTGAATCATAAAATCATAAAAATGATCTCAAATAATTACTTTATAATATCAACAATAATTTTCTGATTTGAATGACCTGTGCTCTCTGCATATTTTGCTAATCTTAACTATTATTTAAATATGCTACACTGTTGTAGCTCAGATAGTTAGTGTCACAGTTGCCATAGCGCCCAATTAGCCCCGCCCGTGTGGCGCCAGCAGCTGCTCGTTGACAGATTGGATTTCCTTCTATTTAAGCTCAGTGCTCTCACTCACCAGTCAACCATCAATGAACCTCTGCCCCGCAAGATGTGGGTTTTGACTCTGTCCGGTTTCCTGCCTGTGTTTCCTGTCCGGTTTCGTTCCTGTCTGTTTTTGTCGTGTTTATTATTATCTCCAGTTTTCATTCCCGTCTAGTTTGTCCTGTTTGATTTTGAAATCCTGTTTTGATATCAATTCTGTCTGTCCCGTCCTGTCCGGTATCGACCCTATCTGTCCGATATATAAATGAAATGAAATGAAATGAAATGAAATGATATCTGCTTGGGCAATTGATATCGATCTCGTCGGCCTCTGGCTTCCTGTCATTCCACGCCAGACTGCTGCCTAACGTGCATGACTCCCCATTTCCCGTAAAACAAAAGGGTTGTGTGAGAAACGTCACGCATTTGGGTCCTGATCCTGTCCCGGTTCATGACATGTTAGTATAAAAATATGTATATAAAATAGCGATCTATTGGTATGGTTGAATTTTAGTTACTTAGCTGATCACTGGAAGAAAAACAGCGATACGCACTGAACATCGGCATGCTTTTTTGCAAAGATGAAATTCGGAAAATTTCCTTCAGTATTCTGGTTGAAAAACAATGCCCTACGTCTTGTTTACCTCATAAAATGCCTTGCGTGTATTCATTCAATAAACCAATCTTTGCGCTAAACTCAATGAGTCAGTACGCTTTAGGTAGACGCTAATTCAAACTGCTAATTCATACACGCTAATAATGAACGCATGCCGCACCAGAATTTCCATTTTTCAAACATGTCCCAAGAAAACCCCCAAGTCAGGAATACCCAAAGTCCCTGACTAGTTGTAAAACGATGTTTTATAGTACTGAGCTTATGTGCCTGAGAGGCTCAAGCTCTCATAAATAATTTCCCTTGATGAGGCCAACAAGCTTGCTTTTTTTTAAAGTAAAGTACAAGACATCGCAGCGTGTAGACGAATACATAAATCATAGCCTCCATGACCTTACTCAAGTGACTTGTTTTTATTTATATTTAGGAATGACATAATCATGACTGGGAGAGGGGGACGACCAAGAGTGTCCATGTAGGGAGTCTGAAAATAGGAGAACGTGAATGAACGGAAAGGCGAGATGTCCTCGCGCTGCCCGGCTAACGGCCATAGCAAAAGCCTCTGCGTGGGCTAATAGTGTCTCTCCTGTTTGCCTAAATCTTCCATCATGTCACTCAAGGGGATTAAAGAAGCTAAAATCCCCTCACCCCCACCACCAAGCCACTGCCAGCAGCCCCTCTGGACCAGCAATCACTTAAGGGAAAGAAGGACTCGATTCCTGCTACGGACAGCAACAAGTACACGCGATGTTATGAGAATGGGAAAGAAAATGCGTGAAGTGATTTGTTTTTGATGTAGAGGCGTCTGTATTTTCAAAATTGAAAACCAGGACATGACAAATCTGCTCGCCAGCTAATAATATTTAGCTAACTGATATCATCATACCTGTCAATCAGTGTTGGGAGTAACAGTTTACAGAGCATTGTAATGAGGGCCATAACGCAAAAATGCAATTTTGGAAAAATTGTCCCTAAGTACCAAAACGTAAAAATACGTAAAGGCTTTGGCTCTTCTTATCAGGAGGGAACAGGCCTCTGGGAATGATTTCAATAGGATAAATCAACCAATAAATGGCAGGAATGACTTTGATCAGGTCTTTGTCCACACATCGAGGAGCCTCTACTCCTCTATCCAGCAATTGACCAAAATCGTTTGATCACGTCACAGGAAACATCGGGCGCTCAAAGGTTCTGGTAAAGCTCATGCATCGTTTATGCAGGCAAAGTGCCCTTGTGTTGATGGAAAGCATTGATTAGATATTGGAGGTACCACAAATGCCCCCAAAAAACATGAAAGTAAAAGTTTTGCTTGAAATGCAAAAGCTGTTTTCTTGGAATCGAGTATTTTCAAGAAAATTAGAAATGTTCAACTGTTGTTTTGTAAATATTGGTAAAAGCTAGAAACCTTTTTTTCCCCAATGAAAGATGAGGGTTAATGCTCTCTTTTTATATGTCCTATTCCTATATAGCTCCATAACAAAACCTTCTGTATGCCTTTAAAAATGAGAAAAAAAGGCAAAAATTATCTTCCCGTTTGAAAGAAACGTCAATTAAAAAAAAATTGTAACTCAAATGTTGTTACAGAATGGTGCGTTACTCCAGTACTTAGCAAAAACAGTTAGTGAATGAGTTAATAACACAATTGTAACGCAAACGATGTTACAACAATGAGTTTCCTCCCTTAGAGATAGGGTGAGAAGCTCGCTGCTTTTCCGCATTGAGAAGAGCCAGTTGAGATGGCTCGGGCATCTGATAAGGATGCCTCCTGGACACCTCCCGAGGGAGGTGTTCCGGGCATGTCCCACCGGCAGCAGGCCCCGGGGATGACCTAGATCAGGGGTCGGGAACCTATGGCTCGCGAGCCATATATGGCTCTTTCTATGAGTACCTATGGCTCAGAGACCAATTTGATTGCATGCAAAATTTCTCCATCTTGTTCAAAACCGGGTACGTCTATGCTATTCAGGTACACGTAAAGCCAAACCAAAGCTAAATGCAAAGGAAACACTTCGCAGTATATATAGGGCACGTTTTTCACTACAATTTACAGTCAAGGTGTCACACAAAAAAAGGGGGAAAAAAAACTCGTTTTGGCTGTACAACGCTAAAGAATCCTTTATTTAAAAGTTCACTATATAATCTGTGTTCAGTGTTCAGATACTTTATGATGAATCCACAGAACTGTAAATACGCCAAAACACCGGAAGACAACTTAGTCATTTGATTGAGTGAGTGGGAGGGATGGGTGGAGCTATGCAAAAAGTACAAGCATTCCCTCCCATCTCTCGCCAAAGGTAAGCACATAAGGCTCCCTATTCTCAGAATGTTGTGACGTTTTCACAAAATAAATGCTTGCATCTGGTTTTGAAACCAATATGTATGAAAAAAAGGGTCAAAAGGAGTTTAACCGATCTTGAGTAATTGCAAGAAAGAGACAAGTTTAAAGTGGTCTGTTTGTTGAATTTGGGACAGGGGCTCTGGCATTATTCTCTTTTCATAATTTTTATCAAATCATCAAAAATAAATGTGCTGAAGACTAAGCTTTTGTCTGGGGCGCGGGTTTAGCAATTTAGTAAATTTGTCTCATAATATATGGTGTGGCTCTTTCCCAAAATAAAATTAATATTTTTTGCTTTTATGGCTCTTTGAGTCAAAAAGGTTCCCGACCCCTGACCTAGATCATGCTGGAGAGACTATGTTTCTGGGCTGGCTTGGGACACCTAACGGTGAGCTGGATGAAGTGGTTGGGGATAGGGAGGTCTGGGCTACCCCTGCTGAGGCTGCTGCCCCACCCCGGATAAGCGAAAGGAATTGGATGGATGGAAGTTGTTACAACATGGTGCGTTACGCCGCTTCATATCAAAAACAGTTCATGAATTTCAAAGCCATCTAATTGTTACCTGTTCATCTCTTGCTTTGGACGGAATAAGGAACACTTACTCCGCCAGTATCACATTGCTAACCATGTTGTCTAAATGAAGTTGGCATATTTATGTGGCCGTAAAACGTACAACTCAATACAGTTACAGTGGCACCGTTTCAGGCTAAATTATTTATCCCTACTGATATTCTCCCTACCATATATACTCACATCAAAGCTGTATTTACACCTATAAATAAAACACTGAATTCCAGGGGTCAGTCTAAATGCACAAGTTTGGTTGTGTGTCAACAGTAGTAAAAGGTAGGCAGCGCGTGGGGAGTGGGACATGGATTAAACAGGAACGACAAACCAACTCAATCAATGGGGCAAATGTAAGCACAGAATTTACTGTAAAGTGCTGTGAATAATGGTCTTTTTATTTGTAAAATTAATTTTGCACGACACCATGCCTGGGGAAAAACCCACCTTGGACAGTACTCATGTTCGAGCGGTTTGAAGCCCGGGGACAAAATGGATATGGAGTTTCTCGGCTAAGCGTTCAATTGCAAGGTCTCGAAATTCTCATCTCATCTCATTAGCCAAACCGCTTATCCTCAGTAGGGTCACGGGGGTGCTGGAGCCCATCCCAGCAATCATCGGGCAGTGGGCAGGGGACACCCTGAACTGGTTGCCAGCCAATCGCAGGGCACACGGGGACAGACAGCTCACTCGCCAATTTGGACCGGCCAATTCACCTGAAATGCATGTTTTTGGAATGTGGGAGGAAACCGGAGTGCCTGGAGGAAACCCACGCAAGCACGGGGAGAACATACAAACTCCGCACAGGAAGTCTGGAGCTGGATTTGAACCCACGCAGGAGGTTCCCAAGACATGAACTGTGCCGCACATGCGCTAACCACCGCGCCGCCGTGCTGCCCGGTCTCGAAATTGATTCTTTAAATATACGGCTACTTATAATAAGCAAGACTGAATTTACTTAAGTGAATGGCACTAATTATTAAAGGGAACAATTGATGTTGGGGAAAAAACATTTGAAAAATAGTTTTGCATGTATCTCCATTCATTCCAATGACTAAAGTTATTATTATTTATTTTTTTCTACCGGAACAATTTAAGGAGCTGCTAAATCGAAAAGAAAGATACCGTTCATTCAGTGCCCTTAACGGCTACGGACGTCAAAATTCTATTTCAACTCAGCTGGCTATGTAATTAGGTTACAGTTAATAGTTACCTATTTGCTGACACCCAAAAGTAGTGCGTTACTCTGTAAGTAACTATTTAGTTACAAATTACCGTATATATTCATAAAAAAGCCGACCCCCAAAAAAGTCCTTTAAAATAGCCACATAATAAAATGATTTAAAGAAAACGTGAACACCAACCTGTGGAAGCAATAAAGCCTTCATATTTCTCAGCTTGTCCAATATTGAGACCTTGAACATTTAGCCGAGACTGCATACCCACTTTTTCTTTTGTTTTCAAACCATTGCAAAATTTCCTTATCCATGTCAGGGTACTGTCTGAGACATTTTCATTTTTCCTTCAGGTATGAAGGAATCGTAAAAATCATTTTACAAATAAAAAGACTAAATTCCAGCCATTTTTTAGCGTAAATTCTGTACCTATGCCTCATTGTTTTGTTGTTCCTGTCATGTTCCTCCCGACGTGCTGTCTACCATTTGCTACTGGTGACAGACAACTAAATATGCACTTATAAAGTGACCCCCTGCTTTCAGTATTTTATTTTATAGTTGTAAATACGAGCTTTTAGTCATCATCCTTCCGATCTCCTCTTTCTTCCACTTAGTCGCTTTACTTCCACATCCTCTCACATTTAGTGACCCTATAACTAGGGTTTGCGAAACCTTTCGGTCTCCCGCCCCCCGTTCTTTGCCTTGCTGTCTCTTAGGGAGTAGAGATAGAGAGGAGAGGATCCTCAGTCCCCTCGCTCCCTCCACTTTAGTTGCCTCTTACGACACTCAGCGGACCATGGTGGGAGAATTCTCTTACCTCTCACAAGGAGAGGACCCCTCATGTGTGTGTTTTTTTTTGCTATTTTTTCCCTTTTATTTTCTTTATTATTGTATGTGTTTGTCTTGCTGTCGGTCACCCATCTTGATGGATATGACCAAGATAGATAGATAGATAGAAATACGACCTACCTGTGAGTATATACAGTAGTGAGGATATTGAAATATCAGTAGGGCGAAATTACCCGCCCTCATATTCTCTGCTTGAGACTGAGCCACCGTAACTGTATTCAGATGTATTTTTCAGGTAAGTATTAACACGCACACCCTTTCAAGGATGTTGAAAACAGTGTTGTGTCGCTGGTGGAATGAAGAACACTTCGAGGCAAAGTTTGATTTGTTAAAGTTCTTGAAACATTGTAATTCATAGAAAGTAACGGAGTAACGCTCCATGTTGGATGTTGTGTTACAATAATAGTAATTCCGTTCCAAGAACACGTTCCTTTTTAATGCATTACCCCCAACATTGGTTATGACTGAGGTAAACTGAAGCAAATCAACAGAAAGAAAGCTACAAACAGTCCTGTTAATCTTAAAAGTGTTGCTATGCATTCGTGCAGACCCACCTCCCTATCATCGTCGAGTGCTGCTGCACGGCCGCCTCCAAGAGGCGCTCCAGAATGGTCCATTCTCCCATGGTTGCGCTTTGGAGGCATCCACCAGAGAAAGGCTGATAAGGCGGACCTCCACCAAGCTTTCAGGCAGGTGTCGGTCTTTTGGTCCGTTCTTCAAGTCCACCCAATTGCTCAGCTCTGCATAAACACAACAACTCATTCACAAAACGTCTCATTGGATATACACCGTTCGAAAGGGTTCCCTTACCTCCTGTCCGGAAAGGTCCTCACACCTGTTTGCAACCAGCTCAGCGCTAGTCCCCAGATGATTTTTAAGAAGCGGCAGCGATTAGAGCATAGGATCCATCTCGTCTGTGCTTGTCCTCCACACACCAGCCCGGGGTCAAGTCCATACTCTTGTATGAAATAAAACAGAGGTACTTCTCCCTCCTGTCCTCCTCATTTTCTTCTCCTGTCAGCAGAGCTGGAGCAAGTCCTCCGCTCGCTCCTGGTTGTGGTTCCGTAGCGTTAAAGGCAAGAACCACAACCATGCAAGAGTCCTTCGGTCGATTCCGAGCTCCTCACTTTCCTCCTCGACCACCTATGAAGAGCTTTCTCGTGCTCACCTCATCTTCTTTTCTTTCTCACTTGCACCTGGCTGTTTTTCGCTCCCACTCGCTTTCTCGCTCTCAGAGCTCGTAGGAAGCCAGACCGAGCGTGTGTCTAGAGGATTACAGAGAGGATTCATCTCTGTGCTCCTCCCCCTCCTCTCGCTCACTCCTCATCACTGTATTTATCCTCCAAGCTAGCCCCTCAACCCCAAACGTGCACACAATCACGCTCATGTATTGTATATGTATACAGTATCTCATTGAGCTCCTTCACCGAATTACACCCAAATCATTTTTTTGCTTCTGGCATGTTCTGAACACCTTGGCTCAGTGTATCACGCATCGCTTGACGGCAATCCTCGCTCACTTGCTTGCTGTTTATTCATTTCCACAGCAAGGCTTTGCAAGGATATGAGGCGGGATCAAGGGAAGTGTGTGACACATAGAAAACGTGTTGGAATGAGTGAGTAACTGACTGAATGTTTGCACTCATAAAGATTTCGGAGGAATATTTGGGAAATATGGAGGACCAATCCTGCCATATGTAGAAATACATGTATAGATAAATAGATACTTACAAATATCCATCCATCCATTATCTGCACCGCTTATCCTCAGTAGGGTCCCAGGGGGTGCTGACTTCTGGCAGTGGGCAGGGGACACCCTGAACTGGTTGCCAGCCAGTCGCAGGGCACACAGAGACACACAACTCACCTACTCATTCAAACCTAGGGACAATTTGGACTAGCCAATTAAACTTACATGCATGTTTTGGAATGTGGGAGGAAACCAAAGTGCCCAGAGGAAACCCACGCCCGCACGGGGATAACATACAAACTCCACAATGAGAGGCTGCGGTGGCTTGACTTGAACCCTGAACCTCTGCACTGTGGGGCTGTGCACCAACCACTCATCCGCCGAGCTGCCCTATTTACAAATATGTGCATTTATTTATGCATTTGTCATTTATTTTGTCATTTATTCATCACAGTGATTAGTATTTTGTTGTGTATTTTGTCATATTTTTTGTTGGGTATTTTGCCGACACAAAGTGTTATTCAAATGATGAGTTGCCGCAGCTTTGCACCCATTGGTTGATGAGTAATGAACACATTGGCTATAGGTGAATAGCTTTTCTAGTTCGACCTGTTCCCTCATTTGAGTAACATTTTGTTGACATATAATACACGACATACTACATAAGAAAATAAGTGACAAAATACCTGACAAAACGAAAAAATGCACGAGAAATACACAACAAAATGAATACCAAAATAAATACATAACAAAAATGCATAAATATATGAATACATTGCATTTATGTCATCAATTTAGGTGTTATGTGATCAATTGATGTGTTTGTTTATTTATATGGCATACACTTGTGGATATTTTTTTGATTTATACAATTATTTATACATTTTCCAGGATTGGTCCTCCATTGGAAAAGACTTTCTTAGTGTCACGACCAGAACGGAAACAGGACCCAAGTGCGTTACGTTTCTCACAAGTTTTATTAAAGGAAAGACGAAGGGATGCGCCCAGGATCCGGTGTTCGCTAGGCGCGGGAAGCAAGTCGCTCTCGTACTCGTGGTCGGGGTCAGTAACGGGTCGTAAGCCGGGACGGGAGAGCAGACGTGGTCGGGTTCAAAAACGGGTCCTAAGTCGGAACTGGAGAGCAGACGTCTGCCCCATTTTTCACAACTTGAAACACAATAACGACTCATCGCAAAAAAAAAAAAAACATTGTTCCAAAGTATCAAGGATTGATAATCAGTTTATATAACAGAACAACACTTTAAAATTAAGCTTATTATAAATATTCTTATACCATCCATTGCATGGATATGACATTGCCGTTTTCCATCTGCCATCAGTATGTATCTGTATTGACTCATCTTCTTCATTCATGCAATGTTTGCATTGCGTCGTCTGCTACAAGCCACGTGAACTCCTCTTTCCACGATGCTTTTAATGTATGTTTACGTTTTGTAGCGCCATAAATTCTTCTTTTGAATCTTTCTTCTAGGGCTGAGGTTTTGGCTTGATTTCTAACCACTTATCCATTTTTCTTGTTTTCTCTGTGCGTCTACTTTTGAAAATGATATGCAAATGCGCGAGCTTATAACACTCGTAAAAATGTCCGGAAGCACGAAGTTTTTCGATGCGTGCTTCTGATCGGCTGCCGAGTATACCTTAACTTATGAGTTGAGTCTCTGCGTGCCCCTTTTGAATAAAAGCATCAGTTTATGGGTAATCCTCCATTATAAAATAAAAGTTCATGCAACGAGAAAAATAAATACTGGATGGCTTGACTTGCCGTTAGCTTTCTAATTCAATCATTAATTAGGGGCTGAGGGGTTCAGAATCAGAATCCTTTGTCTCGGCTAATGTCCTCTGCTGTGAGGCAAGAGAATTGCGTGCCTCACTCTGCATCTGCTTTGCACAGTAAAACGTTACGAACTGATTAAATTCCTAATATTCGTAATAATGCATGAAAAATGTCTTATTTTGAAAAGTAAAATCCTAAAATTGTGAAGTTAAATGAGAAAGAACTGAACAAATATGAAAACGTAATATATAATTAATTTTATAAATATTCAACGACAGGTGAGGCACAGCCTCACATCCCTCCCCTGACTGCACGTTGCTGCTTTTATAATAGGAAATGTTATCACTCAGTCTCTCAAAGGCAAATGAGGCAGACAAAATAATTCACTGAATGGATGCAAAACAGTTACAAAAGGCCCACAATTATAAGCAGTGTGACGAATAGAGATATCAAATCCGTGTGTGGCTATTGCATATTCTTTGTGCAGAGTTTGAGTAGTGAGCTTGTTTCTGGTGTGCTTTTGACTATTTGGAAACTACGGTGTCATTGTTAGTAATCAAGATAACCATTTGAATGGACAGTTTAAAACAGGCATGTCAAACATATGTCCCACCATAAATTTCAGAGTATGTCAAAAAAAAGAAGCGAGTCTTTAGTGCATTTCTATCAAAAGATGTTTTTTTAAATAAATGCAAACCAAGTATTCTCCTGGGCCACCAGAGTTCAGTGTTGAGTTTGTATTGGATGGTGAATTGGTTCAGGTGTACAGTAAAACTGCATTCACTGAACTGTTGAAGGTAGAGTGTATAATATTTGAACTCTGGGTGTCATGTATTGAGTAGAGCAACCAAAAACGAGTGCTAAAAAGCACAGTCAGAATGCAAATTATGGAAACTCAAAGTGTAAAGCCTTTCACAAAGAAAAGAAAAAGGGAAAAAAGAAAGAAAGAAGCAGGGTAAAAAAAGGAAAAAGGAAGAAAGAAAAGTGAAAACGGGGAGAAAAAACAGACAGAAATAGAAAGAAAAATCTAGAAGAAAAAATAAAAGAACAAAGGAAAAAGGTAGAAAAAGGACAAGTAAAGGGGGAAAGGCAAAAAGGGGAAAAAGAAAGCAAAGAACAGGAGAAAAAGAAAAGCAACCAAATGAAAAATAATGAAAAATATGAAGAATGAAACAACGAAGAATAAATAGGAAGAGGAAAAAAGACAGGCAAAAATGAAAGAAAAGAAGATAAAATATAGAAAAAAGGGATAAGCCATAAAAAGGAACATTGTAACAAGATGGCCAACAAAGGTGTCATCTCCCTTTAGATATATGCAAATATCTGGACCCATGAGTATTAAATAATGCACGCTTAAATTGTAGATCATGTATTTTTACTTTTTAAACTATATCAATCCGTGTTGGGATTTTTTTTGTAATGAGTTTTTTTTTACCACTAGGGGGTGCTCAATACTACTCACAGTCCTTTTAAAATAAACACAAAATAAACACATTTAATGCCAAACATGAAAGTCTATTTCCCCATTGTTTGTGAATAAAAGTGTTGTGTTTAGATAATATCCTTTGTAATTATAATACGTAAATACTGAAAAACAAAGCAACAAATTTGGAGTTGACCGTCTTCCGTCCCACCTCAGAGCAGAAAGTCTGGATTCAGCCCCACAACCAAACTGAGTTTGACATCCTTGGTTTAAAACATTACAGCGAGAACAACTCGACATAAGATGGTTTTAAGATGGCTTGAGAATGAGAATGTCAAGTTGTCCCTGACCTAAGCTGGATCCCTCTCACATCCGGATCGAGTCAACGCGCCTCGTTGGCCAGAGGAAATGAAAAGAAAGGTCATCTTATTTGGTGATGATCACTGAGACTACTCAAAGTCAATATCCTAAAACATATATTCCGGCAATAAACGTTTTCCTGTATGAAGACAAAATAAGGTGGGTGGAAGAGAAGGTAAACCGCAGAGCGGCCCAAGGCATGAGCGAGCTCAACGGCCCTTCCAACCACTAGGGGGCCCCCAAGAGTGGTTCACTTTTTTGGTACCAGCAATGTCCCTGTTGTCACTTTTCACAGAACAAAAATACTACACAATAACTACAAAACTAAATATTAAATATAGTGCTTAAAAACAGTGACCTCATCATTTATTTTAATTTCCTTCTGAAAATACAAAAAATATATAGACTACAAAAATACTACTACCATAGCACTATATTTCAAAAAACTACTACAGATTTACTCGAAAAATACTGCAAAAAGACAACTACAGTAATGTTACAAAAATACTAAAGAAATATGACGAAATACTAGTACGTAAATATAGGAGTTCCACAAAAATACTACTAAAATACTGTTTTGGAAAGACATCAATTATACTCCTACTAAAATAATAATAAAAAATACCTACACATAACAGTATAATATAAAAAACTACCAGAGGAAATATTACAAGAAAAATACTACTACAAGATGAATACAACACTAATTGCAATTTACACCTATAGCGATACTACAAAAATTCTATTACGGAAATATCACAAAAATAAAACTACAGGAACACTGAAAAATACTACAGAAATACTCACATATACAATAAACATTCTAATATGGAAATACTACCAAATACAACAGAGATATTACAGAAAAACTGAAAAAAATACAATAATACTCCAAAAATACTAATCATAAAAACTACTGTAGTAATACAAAAATCCTACAAAAATACTAGATACACAGAAAAAATCTACTTGCGAAATACAACAAAATTACTTCAGAATTACTAAAAAAATAAGACTGCAGAAATACTACATGAAAATAACTTCCAAAATCCTACAAAATAGTACAAAATAAAACGACAGTAACACTACAAAAAACTACTGAACAATCAAAATATAACTTCAGAAATACTACAAAAAACCTGACGGTAATACTTAAAAATTAAATAACAAATGAAGAGCTTAAAACAGGGACCTAATATATTATTTCGCTCCAATTGTGGTCATTTCAAAACCAATTTGATGAAACTAATCTTTAAAAAGAAGTATCACATGCGGCCCCAACTACAGATAGTTGCCCACCTCTGGAGTAGAACAAGGAATGAGTTCTAGTAGGTATGCAAATGAAAATATGGGGCCCCAAATCTGATTTTTCTTATGGCCTCATGAAGGCTTGGGCCCTGGTAAAACACAACCAATTTAAGTGCCATCTGCTTCAGTCTGGCATGAGTAAAAAAAAAACACACATTCTTCCCTAATGATCAAACACTTCTGTAAGGTGTTGAGACATTCAGATCGTTTTTTAATTATTATTATTATTATTATGACTTTCTAAATCTTCATTTCGGTTTTGCTTTTATCACAAGCTGGTTTGGGGAACATAGCAATGGCAGAATCGATTGGTTGGCAACGCTTTGTCCCATACTAAAGCGGAATGTCTGCTGCAAAATAAGGGACAGTGTTTATTATTAAACCACTATTAGGTATGGCTCAGAGGCATGGAGTTAGAGTAAATGATAGGTTACAAATCTTTTAAATGAGAAGCGTAGGATGTGTAGAGTGACACAACTGGTTAGGTTAAGGCTAGGGAAGTAAGGAGAAGAACTTGTGTGGTGAGAGAGCGTGTTGTTCTGAGATGGTTTGGACATATGGGAAGAATGGATAGAGTTGTAGTTCAGAAGTGGTGGGAAAGAGAATGAAAGAAAAGCCGGAGTATGGTTGGATAGATCAGGTGAAACGTGCTCTGGATGTGAGGTCGGTGGATTCAATGGATGCAAGAGTGTGTGCAAGGGATAGATGTAAATGAAGGATAGTTAAGAATGACCGATTTTGACGCATATGATGTAGAGGGGGTAAACCACTGTATGCTGTTGGGCCTTTCTGTTGACCCCTAGGGCATCATGTTAATCTGTTAATAAACAACGGGGTAGACTGCTGGAAGTGTGAATTTCCCTTCGGGGATGAATAAAGTATCTATCTATGAAGGGTCGCATGGCACAGCAACTCACCCCTAATTGTGCTGTGGGGCTTAAAGTTTGGTGTCAGGTTGAGAAGAGCGAAGGGGTATGATATTTGGTGAAAGTGAATGTATTGATAGCCAACACCCACTGGGGGGATAGCAACATCTAAATTTCATATGTCTTTATATTTGTATGTAAATGAGTTTCTTCACAGGGGTTTTGAAACGCTCAGTTAAAGCAAAATAATATTTTAGGTCCTTCCTGGGCACGGTTTAGTAATGATTGATAGTCAGTGTTTTAACCTGGGGATTTTGATGAATTCATATTCCACAGATTACAGGAATGCCAGTTTAAATACTCCATGTCACAGGTGTCAAACAGGCGGCCTGCAAGCCAGATCAGGCCCGCTAGGGGATTGAATCCGGCCCGCAAGACAACACTCAGAGAAGCGCAAGAGAAAAACAAGCTGCAGGTTGAAATATGTCAACTTGATGTTGCCAAAGCCAGGTGCCTCTCACAAAGACACTGTACTTGTATTTCTCTTTTCCACTCCTTTTCTCCCACTGTCTCTTTCACTCTGTCTTTTTCTCTTTCTTTGTTGCTCTTTGTCTTTTTCTCTGTCTTTTAACCTCTTTTGCTCTAACTTCCTTTTTATTTTCTCGCTTCATACCCTTCACGCTTTTTCTCTTTTCTCTCCTTCTGTCTATTTCTCTTTGGATTTCTTTCTTCCGCTCCCTTTCTTTCCCCCTCTCACGACTTCTCTTTTTATCTTTTGTTTCTCACGCTCTCTCCCTCTTTGTCCCACCCTCCCTCTTTCTCTTATTTCTTTCCCTTTCCCAGCCCCGACAGAATGTTTGTTCAATCATGTGGCCCCAGAGTTAAAATGAGTTTGACACCCCTGCTCTATGTGCACATGCATACGAAATAGTTAGCATGAAATAAGAGCAATATTCCTTCCTTGAAGGCCTTCAGGATACACATCTTCGTTACCTGTATATTCAGATAGGCTCGTGCAGTCACCTCTAAGGACGGTAGGAAATTTATTTCTGAGAGAGAATATAATTTTCACTGCTTCACTCTGAGGAAAAAAATGCATTTGTGACTTTTTGCCTGCGCCGCAAGCAGAATCAGTTCTTCTGGGAGGAGAGGTGGTATCAAGAGTCACGTTTTTACTGGTCTTTACTTAATAACTCGGGACACTAATGAAAAACTGACTAATTTACAAGGTACAGGGAACTAAAGGGTTTTAACTTGAAAGTTACTTTTGGGCACCTAAAAATCAAGCATTTTGCTGCTTATAAGAAAAAGTATTTTGTGTCTATAGGACTCAAAAGAAAAAGTCACACAAAAACTACAAATACTTGTTTATTCGAAAACTGCTACAAAAAGAGCAATGTGTTATCCGAACAAAACTGCTGCACAATTCCAGAGCACAACTGGGATATCTGTCAGGGTGTTTGATTTGTTTATGCCAATAAATGTAGCATCATTCAAAACCATTCTCTGATCAGTAGAACAATAAAACGCCCTTTGTCGCTTGATCAGAAACAGATGTACCTTCCCAAACACAAATAATAAAGGCTTTTCTGGCTTCAATTAAAACTTGAATTTCACTTGGTCATAACATTAAATATACAGATGGGTCCATCGTATGGTATGTGTGGCTTTAGCCGGCTTCCACTCTTCTGGGGCACTGCGGTATTAAGTGATTCCTCTAAAAGCTCTCTTCTCCACATACTTCACCTTGTACCGCCTCTTCAATCTAAAGGGGGAAAGGAGACGGTCATTTAAGGCAACAGTCGTTTTGAAAAAGCTCCCCGTGACCCAAGCATGAAATATTAGGTCGAAACAGAAAAGATTCTTACTTGGTTCGCTCTCTGGGTTCAATGAGGTTCCTCTTTTGCAGACTCTTAAAGCGGTCTTTGAGGATGCTGCCCTCTGGCTGCAGCAGAACAGATTTACAACAAGTCAAAAATACCATCAGGATAAATTGCAGGGCATTTTCAATGTTCTAATAACCCATTAGTGGGATTGTTTCCAACTTTCTCATATTTCAAGAAGTTAGACACCATTTAATTCCTACGAATGTGTCACTGTTCGAGTGATATACAGCCTTTTGGGGGACTGGAAGTCAGTAATAGACAAGCTTTGACATGAAACCAGTACCTTTAGTTGACGTAGGGAACCGGTGAGCTCATTACTTAGTTTGAGTTCAAGATCCTGAGGCTCAAACCTGAAAACCAAAAAAAGGACGTAAATGACTCTTCCAAAATGACATTTTTTTTTCTGCACTGTGAGGTAACCATGAATTGGCCAGAAATTTAAAAGTGCGCTTTACAACCCGGTGTGCCTTAAACAGCGCAGAAAATGGTGGATACAATTGGAAATGCATGCAGTACATTAATAATCATTGTTGCCTGGCCCGTATCACAATACAATGAATCAAATGGGAATCAAACCAAGGTCCTAGCGGTGAGGGCGCCGACACTTTAGCACTGGACCACTAACGGTACAGAAGACAAATGAAGAGGCATTAGAGATTATCCATCACATTATTTTTACTCACAGAGCCAGAAACAGTAACTTGCATTGTACATTTTGGTCCGACAGTCTCTCAAGTCTATTTTGTGCGTCAATAACAATGCGAAAGACTGACCTAACAGAATGCAGGACAAAATGCACTGTGCAAATAATGTTTTTCATATGTCATCTGTACTGCTGGTGGTCTAGTAGCAAATTGACAAAGCCCTCACTGCCATTACCCTGGTTCAATTCCTGCTGCACATGAAATTTGAATCAATGGCACTTTTGAGTGATTGCTCACTGCACTATTATATGAGGTAAGTTTATAGAGAGCCCAATGATTATGAACAAAAAACACCGTAGGTCTTACTGTAGTCTTAAATTAATGTGCCCTATAACCCAGTGCGCCTTATAGAGTGGAAAATGCGGTAAAATTAAAAGCAATTAAAACTGAGTGGACCACAATGAGTGCCAGAATTCTTCCACTCTTTGTGAGATAACTGACAATTTGCCAGGAGCCCGATAAAGCTGCTTGAGACAGAATTCAACGGATGTCGTGTAATACAACCACTGGTCCGTGACATCCCACAAAGCTTTTAAAATTTTGAGGGAAATGCGATAACCATGTTGAGCACATACTTGAGTTTGCCAAGGCGTTTGGGTAGAGCTTTCTCCTTTTCTATCCTGGCCTTCCGTTTTTTGAGCTTTGCAGCTTTCTTCTTCTCCTGTCGTTTAATGGCAGCTTTGATAGAGCGAAGCTGGAAGAGTTGCTGGCGTTTGATGTTATGTTCCTTCTCATCCAGCTGCTGTCGCACCTGTTGGAACAAAAGATGGACACACGTCAACCTGAATTATTTGCAGGTTTTCACAACAATGTGATATTTTTTTTGCCGTAACATTCTAAGCACCTTGATTTTTTCGGCCTTTTCTTTTTTCCTTTGTCTCTCAGTCTTCTTCTCTGGCACTGCGATGGCTCCTCCCACACCACCCTGTTCTTCTTCTTCTTCTTTAGGAGGCTCTTCTACTTCTTCATCTTCTTCCACCAGGCCTTGGACTTGCTCCTGAAAGACTGTTTCCTGCAAACACAAGCGCAATCACAATCCAGGCTTGCCAAAACGGAGTGACAATCAAGCTAGAAGGACGGAGTACCTCAGTTGCTCGATCAGCTTTTTTGAAAGCAAGCTGTCTCTTGATTTTATCCTTCACCTTGTGTTTCTCAACCTCCACATCATGGGCTTTTTGCAATAAAGCCTGCATTTGAAATGGAAACACACGAGAGCACGTCAAACACACATTTGACTCTTGCATCGAAAATCGAAACTTTTTTTAACCTCTTAGTTCGTATGAGTCAAATAAACTGCCCGCAGCCCATTACAGGCCCGCCGACAGATTTAATCAATTAAAATCTTCGAGGTGGGATATTTGGCCACTAGATGTGGCTCCACTCTGTGGTGCAAGCGAAAATAAGTGTAACAAAGCACAATAAAGAATACTAACTACGGAGACTCAAAAGTGATCATAACCCACCATTTAACCTATTTTTTTGCCCAGGTAAAGCTAATGTTATGCAAAATACAAATTACTAGACCTACGGAGTTTTGAAAAAAGAGCACCTTTATAAGTATGTTTATTATTCAAATCATCTTGTTTTTATAATGAGTTTAATTTTGGACCACTAGGAGGCACTAAATATGCAATGAAACTTGCCCTGAGCCTCTTGTTTGATGTGGATTAAATTTGCGCATTCAAAAAATTTTTGAATTTTAATCCCTAAACCCCATCCAACACCATTTTTAAGTTAGTTTCATTGATTAAAAATACTGAGCATTTTTCCCACAAATAATAACACATTTAATTGTTTAACGCAAAGCTTTAAATTCAAGGCTTGTGCAAAAAAAAAAAAAAAAAACTGTTGTGCGGTTTCTTTCAGTTCTTAAATCCCTACCTTAGATTTCGCAAGTTTTGAAATTGGCGGTTGATAAAATGAAATATGATTCGATTGCTACCTCCCACAGTCCTAGTTTAACACAATTTATTACTTGCACTAGACTTCAATAGCAGTCTGTAAGTGCCTTATGTCAATTTAAAACTGAGTGATATACAATAATAGCTGCCCTTGCACAAATCCTCAGATCCCAAGATACCATTCAAACAACAGTTTTTTTTGAGCTCCTTTACTCTCTTCACATTTCCAAAAGGAAATACTGGGAGCGCAAGAATGAGATCATCACCAGACACACAACTTTCTGAGTTGCACCAGTACCAATTGAAAGTATCCTTTAGTACACATGAGAATATCAAATATTTCTCAACCGATGCCTCTTCACGGTTTCTTCATTTTCCTCATGCTGAGGTTTTGAGTTTTTCCCTGCCCTCGGGTAGGTTTTAAATTTGGAGAGTGTTGAAATAATAGTCTGTACAGCCCTTTGAGACTCCTTGCGATTAAGGGCTATGCAAACAAACATTACTTGAGTACAAATGTTACTTTCACATGCAATTTACCAATCAGATTTAACGAAAATAATATTTATTCTAGTGATTAGGCAGTAGAAAGTGAATTTACCTGATGTGAGAAAAAGTCTGGATTGTAGGAACCTCCAGGAGCTATCACCTCCACTGCAGGTAGGACAGATGGCTTCTCATTTAACACTTCAGGCCGCTACCGCAATATACATCAAATCGAGTTGAATTAAGTAAATACTGAAAATAAGGCAGCACACTGAGATCAAGTTCTCTTTACGGTTTCTGACCTTGACCCGCGTTTTGCCAGTTTGCTGAAGGTACCATGGATCAGCTGTACTCGGGGCTGCTCAAAAAGAAAAGATGAAGGTCACTACTTGATGACTTACAGTAAGTAAGATCACAGTACCTTTTATCTCTCACTGTAAGGGTGGAATGAATTATATTGCAAAAACAGCTAACGCGGTGTACAGATTTAAAAGAATAAAGAAATATCAGTCAGAAGATAACTTTCTATAACTCTGGTGTTAAATGGTTTGATAACCAGATTACAGAGGAAACAATTGAACTATGGCTTAGCCCTGCCCTTACTTACTCAAACATTCAACATTTTGGTGAAGAGCGCTATGTTGTCATGGACTTTTTGGACTCTCTGGACAAATTTCAACATATTACTACCTATTGTTTTCATTTATTGATGTTCACTATGTTTTGTGTACTGTTACCAATGCTAGATCTATTGCACCATGGTCATCCTGAAAGGGGGATTTCCACTTGTGAGGTCACTTAAGGTTTCTTATTTTCCTCGTGCCGAGGTCTTGAGATTTTCCTTGCCCGCGTTTTGGTTTAAGATCAGGGGATGGCGTAAATTCAACCTGTGCAGTCCTTAAAGACATCTTGTGATTAAGGGCTATACAAATAAATGTGACTTGACATGGCAAGTGTCACAGTGGGATAAATTTCACTGAAGGAAATGTATGCTTTTTGGGGCCTGTAAGATCACATAGCATCTCAAAGTCACCAAAAGGGCCTGAACAATACATTGGAGAATTATATTAATGATTTCACTGTTGAAAAGGTTGATGAAAAGCTTCTGGACGAAATCACATTGTAACCGTGATAAACCTCATCTCACCGTCATCACCATTTTAAACTACAAGAGGATCAGCATCGTTTATGCACTAGAGGGTAAGAATTGTGATTTACCTTCAACAAATTAACCCAACTTGACGTGACTAGTAAAATAGGTTTCGGTATTGCTACCAACTTCTATTAATCTAAACATGGCTTAAAGCTCCATGTTAGCCTAGCTATATTTTTTCATACAGGTATAATTACCAAAGTACAAAAACGAGCACATAACAGACCATTGAACTCCCAGTAAACAAAGATGTCCTGTTAAACACAGAAATTGTCATTAATTTCCATACAGATGGAACGAAACAAATTCAGATTTTTTCAAATACAACAAATGACATTTCGTCCTGAAATGCTTAATTTCCCTGTATGGATGGAACCATAATAAATTCCAAATCGCATTAAATTGAAATCCAACTTTACAAAACAGATTTTTTTACCCTATTGAAAAAATTAAAAACACTTACGCTCTTTTTCCCAGATGTCGTAATATTCTCTACTTGGATTGTTGTTGGGCTCTGCCTTTTTAGCCTGTGTGTTTGACGTTTGTATGTTGAGCACCTTTCTCTTCTTCTGCGGTACCATCCCTTTGCCTGCCAGATGCTCAACTCTCTTGGCATGATTACGAAGTTTCTTTGCATTTGGCTGTTGGTGAGAAAGCACACTGGAGAAGCAAACATAGGGGAGATTATTGCGTGGGGAAAACAAACAAAAAAAATTGCGAGCAAGCACATTAAGTTTACATTTATGTGATATTAAAAGCTGACATCAAATCCTCAGATCCCAAGTAACCGTTTACACAACAGTTTCCTGAGCTCCTATAGGTTATCTTCACATTTCCAAAAAGGAAATACTGGGAGCGCAAGGATGAAATCATCACTGGACAATGAGTAAAACCATATCAAGGTTTTAGAATAATGCATGTACTACATTATATAAAACATTGTTGGAAATATTAAAGACAGCTGGAAATTACATGTTTTAATATTTGAGAAAAAGAAATTGACACATCAGTTGAGTAAAAATTAATAAATGATGCATACTAACTCTTTGATTGGAGGGACAAGTGAGTTATGCTGGAGAATCAGGTCTATCCTGAGAGGACGTTGGAACTTCCTTTTCCTCTCTTTGCCCTGCTCCTGATCAGATGCTGTTAAGATATACATTCAATTCAGTTAAAGATTCAGCCTTGTAAAGATTTGGGGAAAAAAAAAAAGTACCGTAATTTCCGCACTGTAAGGCGCACCTAAAAGCCTTTATTTTTTTCAAAAGCTGACCATGCGCCTTATAATACAGTGCGCCTTATTTATGGATCAATATTAATTCGCAAAGTCTTGCAACTAACTTGCAGCCGTCGACTAGATTTTCCCCCGAACGCCAAGTAGTCCGCGGTGTATGCTGGGATTTATTTACCGGCGTTTCATTGGCTAACCAATGTGTCAATCATCATTTGAATGGATCACTATTGGCTAAAGTTATTCGGAGGTCAAGGGGAGGATCCTTTTTATCATTTACAGGCTGGCATTGGCTTGAACGGCAAAACAAAGCCTGCAATTGGCCAAAAAAGACGTGTCAATCATCAGTTGAATCGATCACTATTGGCTAAAGTTATTCGGAGGTCAAGGGGCGGATCCTTTTTATCATTTACAGGCTGGCATTGGCTTGAACGGCAAAACAAAGCCTGCAATTGGCCAAAAAAGACGTGTCAATCATCAGTTGAATCGATCACTATTGGCTAAAGTTATTCGGAGGTCAAGGGGCGGATCCTTTTTATCATTTACAGGCTGGCATTGGCTTAAACGGCAAAACAAAGCCTGCAATTGGCCGAAAAAGATGAATGCGTATAGCACGTGGCTGACGCCATACAGAAAGCATTTTTTTACTATTTTGTATTTGTAAATATTTTATTCTCCTGGATTTACTAAACTCACGGATATAAGAGGACCACGGCTGCACATTATTATGAACACAACGACTTCGGTGAGCTACTCCGGCTATATATAGTATCCCTGTATCTTGTTTCAGACTGAACTCGATGTTTCTGTGATAAGCGGTGCAGATAATGGATGGAATGGAGTCTATTTTTAAAATAAACTTAATTCCAAGTGTTTATTGTCATACCTAATTGGTATAATGGCGGCGCCCTCTGTTGGCTGCGGCTGCATCGACTCGCTACAACGGGTCAGGTGTATCGACATTTCGTTCTGTGTACATTGTTACAAAGAATGACAATACAAAGGAAATTATTATTATTATTATTATTATATATACAGTAAAGTTGCGAGCGAAAAAAAAAATAGAAACTAAGGAATGGTTGGCATTTCTTGAATTTCAAGACTTTAACCTTCCGAATGATGGAACGATGCATTTGAGTGACATCGTACGGACACCGCATCCGCACGTGTTCTCGACACGTCTTTGCAAGCTTTCAGAATGTTAAGGGGGTAATAAGTTTGACTGAACTATCTGACTGTTTTGTCGACGTTCCCATTGTAGGGCCTTATAATCCGCTGCGTCTTATGTATGTCAAAAATAAGACCAAAAACTATTTTTTCGGGGTGCGCCCTATAACCCGGTGCGCCTTATAGTGCGGAAAATACGGTACACATTATATAGTTTTAGGGACAGTGTATTCCTTAACGCTTGCTAGTGGTAACGAAAAAAAAAAAATCGTTATTCATTAAAAAACAATATAGATTTAAGCAGGGTTCATTCACCTTGTTCATGATCAAATCCAAGCACTCTTAAAGGACTTTCAAAGACATTTTTTCAATGTCTCCAGTACAAATAAATAAGAAATCCTGTGTGAATCATGTATTTTTAAGAACCACAAATATACCTGTAATTCAAATACTTGTTTTCTAATCTTGCATGTGCATTTACGAAGACATGATTTATAGATTTAAAGTTCCGTATTTTCCGGATTATAAGTCGCAGTTTGGCCTGGGTGTGCGGCTTGTACTCCGGAGAGACCCACCTGTCAAATTATTGACACTTTATTACCGGGTATATCATTTCACATGTTAGTTTCACACTAAACGGCAAGGGGGCGCTCTAGGTCTGTGTTGATCATTTCAACCTAGCCCCCTTGTGCCAAAAAGGCAGTTGTGAAACACAGCTGAGCAACAATATTAAGAACTTCACCCATATGTAAAGTATTTTTCAATAATTGAAAACAATGGAGTGTAGGTATTTCAAAGGAATTTAAGTAAACAACAGTTAACATAATGAGTAAAAATACACAATCAAAAAAACAAGCATTTTCTAAAATACTTGTAGGTCGAGAAATATGTATTTTGCATACCATGAGTCTAAAGGAGCAGACACAATTGTCAGTATCTTGCTACTAAGGGTACCCCAAAAATATATAAAAGGCCAAGTAAAACAAAGAATAAAATGGTGCGTTTTGGTCCCACAGTCTCAGTAGTTTGTATTTTTCTTTGTGCTTTTTAGCACTCATTTGAGATGCACTACACCAGGGGTCGGGAACCTATGGCTCGCGAGCCATATATGGCTCTTTCTATGAGTATCTGTGGCTCAGAGACCAATTTGATTGCATGCAAAATTTCTCCATCTTGTTCAAAACCGGAGTTGTCCATCCTATTCAGGTACACGTAAAGCCAAACCAAAGCTAAATTTAAAGGTAACACTTCGCAGTATATATAGGGCACGTTTTTCACTACAATTTACAGTCAAGGTGTCACACAAAAAAGGGGGAAAAAAAACTCGTTTTGGCTGTACAACGCTAAATAATCCTTTATTTAAAAGTTCACTATATAATCTGTGTTCGGTGTTCAGATACTTTATGATGAATCCACAGAACTGTAAATACGCCAAAACACCGGAAGAGAACTTAGTCATTTGATTGGGTGAGTGGGAGGGATGGGTGGAGCTATGCAAAAAGTACAAGCATTCCCTCCCATCTCTCGCCAAAGGTAAGCACATAAGGCTCCCTATTCTCAGAATGTTGTGACGTTTTTACAAAATAAATGCTTGCATCTGGTTTTGAAACCAATATGTATGAAAAAAAGGGTCAAAAGAAGTTTAACCGATCTTGAGTAATTGCAAGAAAGAGACAAGTTTAAAGTGGTATGTTTGTTGAATTTGGGACAGGGGCTCTGGCATTATTCTCTTTTCATAATTTTTATCAAATCATCAAAAATAAATGTGCTGAAGACTAAGCTTTTGTCTGGGGCGCCGGTTTAGCAATTTAGTAAATTTGTCTCATAATATATGGTGTGGCTCTTTCCCAAAATAAAATTAATATTTTTTGCTTTTATGGCTCTTTGAGTCAAAAAGCTTCCCGACCCCTGCACTACATGTTGCAGCAACATTTAGTGGTGAAATAATACGCGCTGGGCAGCATGGCGGAGCAGTGGTTAGCGCGGGTGCAGCAGTTCCGAGGTCGTGAGATCAAACCTTCTGTGTGGAGTTTGCATGTTCTCCCCGTGCTTGTGTGTGTTTCCTCCGGGCACTCCAGTTCCCTCCCACATTCCAAAAACATGCATATCAGGTTAATTGGCCGGTTCAAATTGTCCCTAGTTTTATAACTAGTGTGAATGAGTGATTGTCTGTCCCTGTGTGCCCTGCGATTGGCTGGCAATCAGTTCAGGGTGTTCCCTGCCTACTGCCCGAAGATAGCTGGGATGGGCTCCAGCACCCCCGCGACCCTACTGAGGATAAGCGGTGCAGATAATGGATCGATGGATGGATAATACACGCTGTCCCTTAACAGCTAAAAATTAAGACACGACTCAAATTTAGTTAACCATAATAATTTCTAGTTTACCTTTGATATTAACTTTTTGTGGCTGCCCAACATCCAGAACGAATAGACTGTCATCAGGCTTGTCGGCTAGGAGACCACTGAAATAAATAACAAAAATAACTATTCAGCTTAACATTTTGACAACACGCATGCAGGAGTAAATAACAACGAATCAAAGGCTTCGTTGTGCTGTTGTTTTTTGAGTTTTCTTCAGAACAATTCACTCAAGAAACACAAGCAACTTACCCGGTGGTCCTCTCCTGATGCCTAATGTCTTCTAAAAAATCTTCGACGTCTCTAACGTCACTGTGTTTGTTCCAGTTCTTTTTCTTATTTTTGTTGAACCGCTGTCTCCGACTACCAATTCCGCCAGTAGAGTCGGACTTTAAACCTAAAAAGCCTGGCTGCGATGCGGCCACGCGTTTGGCCTTCCTAGCAGCCGCCATGTTGGGTTTGAAAGGAAATTAAACTCGATTCTTCTTCTTTTGAGAACTACAGTTTATAGTGCACTTTAGCGCCACCTTTAGGAAAATGTATAAGGACTACACCGCCTTTATTTAGTGACGGGAATCATGGCTTTTTAGAGAATTGGAACGTTCGACTCGGCTCACAAAGCTCCCAACGGGTCTTCAGATTTGTTTTGTTGCTTTAATCAAATCAAGTCATGTTTATTCGTATAGCCATTGACGACAAGAAGTCTCAAAGGGCTGTGCAGGACGCAGATGACTATTACACCATCCCCTGATCTTACGTGGGCAAGGAAAAACTCAAAATCGTCAGCATGAGGAAAATGAAAAAACATTGAGAATGGACTGCAAATGAGGTAATCCATCCATCCATTATCTGCACAGTTTATCCTCAGTAGGGTCACGGGGGGTGCTGGAGCCCATCCCAGCTATCTTCGGGCAGTGGGCAGGGGACACCCTGAATGGTTGCCAGCCAGTCGCAGGGAGGTAATCCATATATGTAATTAATTATTATGTAACATTATAAAGAAATTACTTAAAAGTGTGCATCCGCGGTGAGGGGGGAATAAAGAAAAATGAATGAATGAGAAACAAAAGAAGTATGTAAAAAGTAGGAAGCTAGAGAAAAAAATAGATGAAGAAAAAAATAAAAGAAAATGGGAAAGGAGAAAAAAGGAGGAAAAAGGGAGTAATGGGTGAGGAAAAAAGAAACAAAAAAGAAAAAGTAAAAAAAAAGTGGAAAGAGAGAAAGAAGGAGAATAAAGGCATATTAAAATCAGCTGAGAAAAATAACCGAAAGAAGATAAAAAGGTAAAGACGAATAAAAGGGAGAGAAGAAAAAGGTAAATAAATGAATAAATAAAAAAGCTAGGAATAAAAGAAACAAAATATGAAAAAAAGAAAAAGGGGGAAAAATGAAAGCAAGAAAAAGCTAAGGAGAGGGATAAAAAAAGACACATTTGGATGGTCGTTTTATTCGTTGGCCTGTACTGTATAACCAATATAACATGCACAAATTGAATTAAAAATTCAAACATCTATTATACCACTGAATCATAAGCATTTTATTTTTCTCTAAAGTGAGATTTTAACAAATGTGAAAACTAAAAATATTTATACAAAGCAATTTTAAAGTCAAGCAACTCAGAATCTCATAAAGAACACAAAAAGATAAACTAAAGATATTCACTTTATTGTGTCACAAATAAACTCAGAAATACAAGAATGAAATACACTTTAAAAAATACTGAAGGACATTACCCCTGAGAAACTGCAAATATAAATTCAAATATTAAAATATCCACACACAAAAAAAAAAGACTAAAAACCAATTTCAACTTTTTATATGCTCAATAATTTCAAAGTCAGCAACACGGAATCCATGAGGAAATGCATATTGACCAATCATAAGAGGAAAAGGAGTCTCGCATGGGACCGGCTCCTGATAAGGGGAGCTGGCTTATAAAGCCGTTTTGTTCGCGAACGACACATCACTTTTGCAATAAATTGTTACCCCTGTATTGTTTTGTTGTCTTGTACGGTACTGTGTAAACGTCTCTGCCGTTAGCAATTGTTAATGAACAAAGTTCTGTCATATTATTCCTCTCGACAAAATAAGAAATCGTAATTTCCCGCAAGGAGGTAACTTGCAAAAACTAAAGTTTTTAATTGATAACTGTCAAAATATTTAAATGCAGTATGGTGTATCACAGTATAAATCATCACATATAATGCGTTTACCTGGATTATTTTTTCCACGGAAAAAAACGAAACTTTAAAACCATACTTTATAAAGTTAACCAAAATACAAATTTTATTAAACTAATACCATGTCGTTATATTATTTTTATGGCGTGTTGGTTTGATTTTTATTCTGATCAAGTTTGGACATGTTCTCCCCAAATGCATCATGGGAAACGTGCCTAGGAAAGCGCTGCTATATTCTTTTTCCTTTTTCCCCTCCCTTCATTTTGAAGCGAGAACAACGCGAAAGAGACTCAAGAAATTAAATCCAAATCCAAAGCTATATTTTCTCGATAAAATTTCACAGGTAAGTGTCGCGTTTTAGTTAATCATCCATCTATCATTCCCAGCAGTTCGGTATTGCAGGAATAAGGTTATTCCGTCGATTTATGTTTAACAACATCAAACGCAGAGCGGTCGAGCCTTTATCTGCGTCTGCGAGTCTTGCTTTCCGATCAGGCGATTTTTGTCTCGAAGTGTGCTTCACTTGAGGGGGGCGGTTGACAAAATAATGTGCACCTAGTGAAGCCTTGACATCTCTACTGTCGTCTTTGATAATAATACTCCACATTCGTGCTACTGGTTTGAAGCAAAACGAATGTTTTTTTCCTCCACCATTGCGATCACCAGAGTGAATTTTCCTTCCCGTTTAGGTTCTTCATGCTAGTAGCCAGCCATTATATGCGGTGGCGTTGCATTGTCAATACTAGACAGCCTGTGCGGGCGGTGTCACTTTGGTTTATGCTAAAATGGCTCATTTTGAATGGGGGAAAATACGCTAGTGCCACGTTGAGATTATCAGTATATCAAAACAAACGCACCTTCAACTGTGCGCAGAGGGAGGGGCTTCGGCTACTCTGTTGCAATTGGGGGACAGATTCATAACAATTCTAAAGCTCTCTCGTGATTGGGCGTCTCGGTTGTCATTTATGACGTAGACATTTCTGTTTCGATCCTGTCGAAGCGGCGAAAAAACAATCCTGAAGCGCACAAATTAAATCTGAAAAAGAATCAATAAAAACGTATATTTATGTTGCTTTACACCATTACCAACGCTAACCGTTTTATTTTTACATTTTTTAATCCCCATAACATTACTTTTATTCCTGTCAACCTCAACCAATTAAGTTAAATTGTCTATGTTGTTACCAACGTTAGGAAAAATTGTATTGACCCAGTTTAGACACAAATCAGAGTAAACATATAATAAAGTTTTTAATGCGAAAATAAGATAAGAATGTCAGAATAAATAGGCAAAAATGTTTACAACGTAAATAATTGCATTTGCCTTTATTAAGCGATAATAAACATTACAAACACAACGCGGAACCTATTAACAATCGAGACAGACTATGTGGCATAAAAACAATTTTTTTCTGAATTGTTTTTGTTTGTTTAAAATATTGTTTTTTTCGGCAACTTCATCTTCACCAACACTGCCACTTTACGTTTTCGATAACCCCTTTTTTAATCTACCCCTTTTTTCATTTAAACAACTACAACAAAATCTTGGACTAGTATTTTATTTTACAGCTGCTGTATTTTGAAGTGAGACCACGTTTTTTGTGCGTAAATAAATCACTCCGATGATCGCATTCGATTTCTGTTATGGTAAAAGTTTTTTACTAGTTATAAACATGCACATGTTTTTTTTTTTTTTTTTTTACAATAGTCTGGAGACTAATTTAGTTTTGGGCATAAAATAGAGTGTGTGATTGTAATCAATGGCTTTTTAATGTCAAAATGTAGCCATGTATGTATTGTTGCTTTACACCATTACTAAAGTTTCTATGTATATATTTAATTTCTAAATCTGTTATTTTGACAACAGAGAATACTATAGAATTGTCTTTATTGTCTTGATAACAACGTGAACTTTGTCTGCAACAAGATTAGACATGGTACCACTCTAAGATAAAAAAATAATACATAAAAGAGAAAAATAAGTCAAGTCATTTTTATTTGTATAGCCCTTAATCACAAAGAGTCTCAAATGGCTGCACAGGTTATTACACAGACTATTTTTAAGACTATTATTACATCATCCCCTGATCTGGAACCAACATGAGGGCAAGGAAAAACTCAAAAACCTCAACATGAGGAAAATGAAGAAACCTTGAGAAGGGACCGCACATGTGGCACCCCCCTTTCAGGATTACCAGACAGCAAAGGATGTTAAGATAAGATAAAAAATGTTAGGATAAAAGTTTTTTTTAAAGGTAATGCTTAGAGACTGGCCCAAGTTTTACAAGTGCATAATATCAATAGACAATTACTTTTTTCCCTTGTGGCACATTAACTTTTGGGGTGCGTTGTTTAGAGTGTCCTTAAAAAGTTGAGTTATATATTAGATAGATAGATAGATAGATACTTTGTTCATCCCCGAAGGGAAATTCACATTTCCAGCAGCGTCCCTGAGCTGAGAACAAAATAACACGGGAGCTGCTGGAGTGGCTGCCATTCGTGACGGCGCCGGAAGAAAAGATTCAATTTGAATCATGTACAAACAAACAATTGAATCATGTACAAACAAACAAACAAACAAAATATTCATGTTTCAATAAGTGGAGTGTTAATAAAATGAGGGGAAAATAATTTCTGATACTGATATAACCAGGTAAAACTAATTTTAAGTTACCTGTCCAAATGAATGTTGTGCCATCTCACCTTTCCCACTCTCTCTCCTGCAGTTGACTTGCTGCTGCTCGCTCCTGAAACTAATACTTACCTCTTTGTGTATTGTGCAGTCCCTTATGTGTTAACAATGCTTCACTGAGTTCAAAGAGCCCTAATGGTTTATATTCCACTTTGCCTATCTGCTTTAATCTTACTTTTATCAGAGCTGTTCGGGGCAGAACACATTAGGTAGGAGAAATGGGGGGACAAGGAACCCTGGAGAGAGACGACATTCTTGTTTTTTATTTGTAAGTCTAGCATGAAAATGGGGAAAAAATAAGTCTTTCTTTAAGCATAGTCCAAAGCCCAACGACAAAAATAAAGAACAGTTTGTCCGAGCGTGTTTAGGAATTGCACGTACTTGCACTTGCATCATGAACTAGCTGACAAAGGCCAGGAGATGGCGCGGGGATTAACGAGGTTCCAAATTTCGTTCAGCTCCTTTAATTTACTCTGTGTTCTCTCAGCTTTGATCCACAGAGAAAATGGCCCGTACCAAGCAAACTGCCCGTAAATCCACTGGAGGTAAAGCTCCACGCAAGCAGCTTGCCACAAAGGCTGCCCGCAAGAGCGCCCCTTCGACTGGAGGTGTGAAGAAGCCCCATCGCTACAGGTAAGGACCTACTGACTATTTCAGAAAAAATGCTTTAGAGGTATAAATGGACCACATAAGGTTGTTTTATGTACCGGTTTAACCTGTCTTGTACAGGCCTGGAACTGTGGCTCTTCGTGAGATCCGTCGTTACCAGAAGTCAACAGAGCTGCTGATCCGCAAGCTGCCCTTCCAGCGTTTGGTGAGAGAAATTGCCCAAGACTTCAAGACAGATCTGCGTTTCCAGAGTGCGGCCATTGGCGCTTTGCAGGTCTGATTCATCCCGGTTAGGTTTGGTATCTTTTCAATGGAGTGATGGCATTTATCTAATATTTCTTCTTTCATAGGAGGCCAGTGAAGCCTACTTGGTGGGTCTGTTTGAGGACACCAACTTGTGTGCTATCCATGCCAAGCGTGTCACCATCATGCCCAAAGACATCCAACTGGCACGTCGCATCCGTGGGGAGCGTGCTTAATTTTTTTCCCTCTTTCTCATGAATTACTCTTCACTTGTCCCATCACTATCCTTTCCTTTTCCCAACATACATAGTAGTATGGTTTGAGGTCCTTTATATATCATGACTGTGATAACCGTAAATGTGTGATCTTTGTGTTGGTTGGTGCTACAAGTAGAAGAGTTCCCTTAGATATATATTCATACAAGTATGTACTATTACACTCATTTAAGCTTTTGCTATTACTATGGTGTTTTTGCTAAGCCTGAAGTAGTGTGTAATCTGAAATTAGCATAGTATTTAGCGTGAGCCCAATTTGCATTTTTCATGCGGGCACATTCAATTGTTTTGGGTCTAATTATTTTCATTTTCAGGGGTGTTATTTTACAACGGACACAAGTTCTATTTTTAAAAACATTGGTGTTTAATATTGTATCAGAAGCCAAATGCTTTATCGTGGTTGTCAATTTCAAATGCGATTGAAATGACTGCATGGTTTGACACTTCTATGTGGCATATATGTAGCAAATCTAAGTTGATTTTTTTTCCCCCCACCACATTATGTCCATGCAATATTATGATTTGTTTCTCTCTCAGGTCTATAAACAATTTTTTTCTACTGTTTTATTTTTATTTGTGTTTTTGGTCATTTTGAAGGCTAAAATATTTGTACTCAAATTCACATAAACATGAATAAAACTAATTGTGGTTAAGTGTGTCGATGTTGTCATTTTTACCAGACAAAAATAAAATTGACACAATTAAAGTTGTCTTTTGGTCTGATAATAGCGTAGTGAACATTGAAATGAGATCAGACATGTCACTCCGGGATAAACGTGTAAAAATGGCAAAATAGGATGAAAAAGCCAAACTATTGGTGAAGTTCTAAGTGGATCAAAACATTAGTTTAATGACATTTAGCAGCAACATAATTTCAAACTAATCCATTGCCCTGCGACTGGCTGGCAACCAGTTCAGGGTGTACCCAACCCACTGCCCGAATATAGCTGGGATGGGCTCCAGCACCCCCGCCACCCTACTGAGGATAAGCGGTGCAGATAATCGATGTATAATTTCAAAATAAGTAAAAAACTACATAAGTACCAGTTTTTCCTCAACTCCTAGGCAAGATATTTGGTGTATATATATATATATATATATATGTGTTGTAAAATTGAAATATGTCTTGAATATATGCTTTCTTCATTCATAACGTCTTTATGTAGTCGTGATTATGTAACTTCAGTTGTTTTTTACCCATGAAATAATCTTCTTGGAATACACAATGAAAGACAGGAAACATCAATTTTAGCTCATAAAATATATAAAGCAGCACATTCCTGAGATCATACTAAGTCCAGCCTTTGTCTGGTTTTCCTCATTAAGGGTTAAGCAGTTAAGAGTAAAAATACCCCAAAGATGCTGAGGCGTTCATCAGAAGAATAGTGGTCAATTCAACTGTATGTTTAAATTATATAAGATTTTCAATCAAGTTATGGATTGCCCTTTTTGTATAAAAATTGTAAAAAATGTCACTCTTCTCACCTGTGAATTGCTAAAGGCATTATCTGTAAGTCTATTTACCGGTATGCCCAGAATACATTGTACAGTAAAAACTTCGAAGAAAATTGCTCGTCTGGTTTTAGCCTCTATTTAAAAAAAAAAAAAAATGCCGCCCGGTAACCGGAGCCAACGGACATGCTGAGTAGAAAGCCATTCTTCAACACAAGATAATCAATTTTCATTCTTGTGTACTTATTTAGGGTTGTGATGCCTTTTTGTATTATTTTGGAGGTCTTTGATATCTCAAGATAATAAAAAAATGCAACTTGAAAATGCTGTTTTGTTGTTGTATTACGTTTGGGAATGGTTGATTAATCTTAAGAAATGTCATGTGATAAATATGAAGAAAATACAATGCATATTAAGTTTTGTTGATTCTTCTTTAAAATATAATATGCATGTGTAGTAATTTAATCCTAAAATTGTACTTCGTTAATATAGAATGTTTGCAAAAGATCTTTCAATTACTTTTGTGACAAAATATTTATCATGTCACGCTGTCAGTGCTATCACTTTTCCTCCCCTTACAACTTAATTTATTACCGGAAATCACACACATGCAGGCAAAAGTTAAAAATGGGACATGTTACTAAACAGCGAGTGTTGTGATATCAAACAAATTGAAGCGGGTATATTCAAACATGTTTGGACTTGTCTGGGGAAAAAAAGTGAGAAGAAAGCAAAAACGAAACCAACAAAAAATGACTACCACACTATTGCATTTCGGGACACTTGATTGATGCGGCGGCCATTTTACCCGCCGGACGCTATACCTCTCATTGTGGATAGTACGAAGAAGAAAATAGACAAGCGAGGTTTTCTCACCACTTCGGTTCACTTTTTCTCAAGGTAATGCGGAACCCAAGCGCGGTTTGAATGTCAGTTAACTTTTAAGTCTTTTAAGTGTAACTTCCTCAATTTCTGTTTGTATTTTACGGGGATAAACGCTCGGTTTAGTCGCGTATGAAGAGAACACGCCGCGGTGGAGACGACGACAGTGAAGTCGCCGTTGTTCTACAGCCGCTCAGACCTGGCTAAATTCTCTTCCGAATTGTGTCTCGCTTCTACTCGGCTCTGCACTGATAACGCGACTGTTAGGGTCTCCTTTACACATTTTTAAAATCCTCAGAATGTCTTCTGTGTAATGCTAGAATCGTTCTACAATCTGGAACAGCTGTACTTAGTTAATTCGGAGTTGTTTACATGCTACTCCATTCGACTTAGTCTTCTTCCCGCTTGTGCATCAACCCGCCGCCATCATCAGGGCAAGAAGGCGGGCCCACCAACATTGGAAACAAGCGTAAATCCCGCCTACTTATCCAGAGGTTCTTGCTTATTGGCTAATATATTATATTTACTATTATCTTTGGGTTTTAGTCCAATAGAATTAATATTCGTCTTTGATTGACGTCTCCTTCTTTTATGACGTTTTCGTGTGTCTTTTCGAGGGAAAATTGTGACGGTTCAAATGCGCTGTCCAACTTTTGTGGTAGACACAATGCAGTAGCTTGTTAAAAGTGTCGATAAAAATTGTTCAAACCTCATATTGTTATAATATGATATAATGAAATTGTGAATGTGTTTAATTGCTGTTAAAAGTGTCAATAAAATTGTTCAAACCAAAAAACATATATGAGGTACGAACAAATAATGCTAACGCTCCATTACGGTGATCGTGTGACCTTTTCAACTTTATAGAGCATAGTTACCTGTCAACCTCGGCCAATTGCCCCCCTTATTAATGATTGCAGGCCCCCTTATTAAGCTATAATGGTAAATGGTCTGCATTTATACCGCGCTTTTCAAGTCAATGAAGACCTCCCAAAGCGCTTTACAATGTGCTTCACACTTACCCATTCACACTCACACATCAATAATAATATACTTTACAAACAAACAAAACAATATATCTATTTACTAGGGGTGGGACGATATGCGTGGTCACGATTGAATTGTATTAAGATACTAAGGTGCCGATTCGATGTATTTCACGATTCTGGATCATTTCGATTCTACATGTGTTGCGATTCAGTATAATTAATGATTGCTCTGTGATCCATCTAGGGTCCACTGACATGCTGCTGGGGGTCGTTTGGGTGGGTTAATGTTGATATTGGGGTGGTCATGTTTGTTGTGTTATCGCAGTAGAATGCGGGTCTGCGACAAAGTTTGCGGACAGTTTTGATCATGATCGTTGTCACAGTATATTCAACCCATGTTGTAACAATGACAATAAAGGTATATTTCATTCTATTCTATGTCTAGCTTCGTCTTCCCGGGAACTCTTAAAAGACCAAAAAGGCGCTGGCCTTAGTTTACGTTGTTAGCCTTCTTCCTACATTTTCTACTTCTGTTTTCTTAACGGCATTTTTACGTATTCGATATATCATCACAAAAAATGATTACGTGGAGAGACGTTGATTTTAAAAAGTGCTAAAGGTGAAATTACGCTATATACATGATTCGATTTTTTTTTTTTCCGTCCCGCCCCTACACATACCTGTGAGGATTTCACAAAGCACGTCTGTTCTACAGATGGTTTTACTTTGTAATATAATTTGTCACAATTTAGTTTAACAACAAAAACAGATGTCAGATTATTAGTTCCCATTGTATTTCTTGTACTTTTCTCACATGGCTGAAACAACAATATTAGAAATCTATGAGGACGTTGTCGTCTGCTACCAGTGACTGAGACAATCTGGATTAGAGCCAAATTAGGAATGAGCAAAACATTTATCCGTATAAAAATGGTATAAGGCGTACACAATTAGAAATGATCGAAAACGTATAAAATAAGGGGAAAACGTCTGAGAAAATAAAAAGAATAATTGAGTCATATAGAGTCCTGTATGAGAAATAGAATTAATCACGCACTAAAGGCAAGTCAAGCAAAAATCAGTTACTAAAGTTAATTACATATCACCGTCAGCGTTTTTTAGAATATTTGTTTTGCATTTTGAGATGGAGAAGGGAATGTACTACCATTTATTTCTTCTCACTCCTTTTCAAGCAGAATGTGGACTTAATTACAAACTTGATTTTGTTGTTTTCAGTATGTTGGTCTGAATATTACTTTAATAAACATAATTAAATATGAAACTCAGAAACGTTAGGGAAGCAGGGTGAGATAAACACTTTTCCTTTATCATAGTATGATTATGTATTATCCACCCAAAAGAATGTGTATTAAAACGTTTTCATGTTCTTGAAGCAACCTAAGTAGCAATGGCCCGTACCAAGCAGACTGCTCGTAAGTCTACTGGAGGAAAGGCTCCACGTAAGCAGCTGGCAACCAAAGCAGCCAGGAAGAGTGCCCCTTCCACCGGAGGTGTGAAGAAACCCCATCGCTACAGGTGCACTTTTTCTTCTTATTTTTTTTTTATATATATAAATTGCATGTTAGTTCATAGGTTCACTTGAAAGCACAAACATTCTGCTTGATTGTTTAATCAGATTAGATAATACAATTTTGTATTGAATTGCATTAAAACTGTAAATATTACATTATCATTTTTGATGGACTGGTGATTAGTTTACTTTATGTCCAATGCTCCTTCCATACATTTACATTTTACTGAATGTATTTGTAGGCCTGGAACCGTAGCTCTGCGTGAGATCCGTCGTTACCAGAAGTCCACTGAGCTCCTGATCCGTAAGCTTCCCTTCCAGCGCTTGGTGAGAGAAATTGCCCAGGACTTCAAGACAGATCTCCGATTCCAGAGTGCAGCCATTGGCGCACTGCAGGTTATGTGTCATTCTCATTAGAGTCCGTGTTTTCTCATTTTGGTGATGTAATTTCGCTAAAATTGACCCTTTGTCTTTCATCATAGGAGGCCAGTGAGGCATACCTGGTGGGTCTGTTTGAGGACACCAACCTGTGTGCTATCCATGCCAAGCGTGTCACCATTATGCCCAAAGACATCCAACTGGCACGTCGCATCCGTGGGGAGCGCGCTTAATGATTATGTTTGTCTTTCTACTTTTCACTGTCTGTTTATCCATCCCTCACTCATTCCCTGACCCACACCCCTTTCTCCTGTGTTAATAGTATGTAGGGAAAACTGTTTTTATTATCAAAAGTGTAGTCTTGTTTTTTTTCTTAGTACTCTCAGCAAAAAAATTTGACGGTACCCCTTTTTTGTGCATGTATCAATTCTTTGGTGATGAGGTTACCTAATGAACACTCACGGACTACACACCCTTTTAGAACAAGAACACGATTATATAGAAAACTTGCAGTCACGCAGTGCAAATCTGTTGCGGGACTGGGCTATGTGTTCTGGCTCTTTTTCCCAGCAGGGTGCTAAAAGATCCTCTTTGAGCTACACACCAACCTCAGCTTGCAGGTGTGTGGAGATCTAAAACGGGTTTCGCCTCGATTATCTGTATGCGTTTGTATGAGTGGTATTGTTCATCACTAAAGAGATGTCTATAGTTCATCATCTCTGAAAACACATTTTCAAATACTGCCAGTCGTTGATTTTTGTTTTCGTGTTCTTTCCCCTCCAAAAAGTTTTTTGACTAAAGTGCTGATAAATATCTGGGTTTTAGCAAACCTAAAACAAATGTATAGTTCATCATCTGTTTGAAACGCTATCTCTACAAAAAATTGACTTCAACTTCCTCTATTTTTCTTTAATGTTTGTAATCATGCCTCAGAAAATCATCCATGCTAATAATTGGATATCGTGGTCTCTTTTACTCAAAATAATTTTAGAAGGTTTTTATTATTCCAAAAAAACACGCTCAAACAGGGGAATTATTTTTAAACAATGTGAAAGGTGCTGTTTCTTCAAATCTGGATCAGGGTTTTCTCTACCTGTGATTTTGTTTCCCCCCCTCTTACTTGTTCATTTGTCATGGTAACCTTGTTATCCTGCCACATTTATTTCTTTTATTGAAACATTAGTAATGATGTTTGAATAAGCAATGTTTGTAATCTCTAAATTTGTCACATATATGCTGGTAATAAATGTTTCTCTCTATTCACTTGGTTTAACATTGTTGGCCGTGCAGTAGTGAAGCGTACCACTAGATGTCAGTAAATACTTGTGGAGCACATACTTCCCACTTCCTAGTGGGCATAGACGTTTCAAGGCCAATCTGGAGCCCTCGACTTTGAACGTGAACAGTCAAGGCTACCAACTGGTACCAAACACCATTGTCCTTTTCAAATGGCAAGACACGGGGAACATACTTAGCCAAATTAGATGAACACAATTGTTATTGTAGAAGCGGTCGAACAACGTATCCAACATTTGAAAAATGATGAAGAGGAGGTAAATAAGAAAAATATCTGCCTGCGGACAAAGTGCTGGGCTCCAACGGATGAAACTGTAAAAGACTTGGCCTGTATGTACTGAATGTGACCCTTAGGGCCACGTTTTAACCGGTGTAGTGTCTGTAAAAGAGTCCATAAAACAGGTTTGATTATGAGACTGATAACAGTTGCACTCAATCAAGAAGTAGGACTTAGAAATGTGATCCACATCTGAATGTTGTTTTTTAGGGGGGGAACTTTATTAACCGGAAAATACAAATGAAGGATAAAGAGTTAACAATGCCAAATCTGAGGGGAGCTGTGTTCATTGGTACCTTGGAACCAGATAAGCACAGACAGGAAAAAAATATCTCTGGTAAAAAAAAGTCTCACGTTAGGTTGCCAGTTCCTCAAATCATAGGTACCAAACTCATGGCTGGGGGGGAAATGTGGCCCACAAGAGCTTAAAATGTTTTTGCATCTAAAATGTATGGGAGAAATTTGTGCTTCAACTAAAAACTAAATTACCGTACCTACAATTTCTGTTGAGTATGATATACCCGGAAAGGGACGTGTCAGTGCAACTACACGGTGTTTTCACATATCTGCCAAAGAGTGGAATTGAGGAATTAATATCCATCCATCCACTGCTTATCCTCAATAGGGTCGCGGGGGTGCTGGAGCCCATCCCAGCTATCTTCGGGCAGTGTGCAAGGGACACCCTGACCTGGTTGCCAGCCAGTCGCAGGGCACACAGGGACAGACAATTCGCTCGCTCATTCACATCTAGGGACAATTTGGACCGGCCAATTAACATAACATGCATGTTTTTGGAATGTGGGAGGAAACCGGTGTGCCCGGAGGAAACCCACACAAGCACGGGGAGAACATGCAAACTCCACACAGGAGGTTCGATCTCATGACCTCAGAACTGTGCTGCACACGCGCTAACCACTGCCCCGCCGTGCTGCTTGAGGAATTAATCTTATTCTTCTTTATCATCTAAATTGATTTTTTATTGACTTATTTGTTTGAGATTTTGTTTTCAGTTCATATATAAAATTAAGTATTTTTTTTTTCCTTTTTATTGATTTATCATGTTTTTGTGTTTTTAAATATATTTTTTTCTTCGTTTTTATTCAATTATTTTTTTTCTTGACTTATTTTATTTTGATTTTTCACAGTTTTTACATTTTTAAACATTTATTTGGAATTTTGCTACATTTTCTCAAGTCATGCAGCTTCTTCTTTTCAATAAAACTGTAACGTTTGTGACTTAAATATGTCATAAATTCAGAATAATTTAACATGAAGGCGTTTTTATTGTTTTGACATACCATTCAATGACAGGTTATTACAATTCGAAGTGACATGAGGCCCATCGACGCCAGCCATTGCTCTGATGTGGCCCTCTGTGAAAATGAGCTTGGCACCTTTGCCCTAACCCAGTGTTTTTCAACCAGTGTGCTGGGGCAAACTACTGTGCTGTGAGACCTTGTCTAGTGTGCCACTGGAATTTGCCCAAGTTTATCTTTCCAAAAAATCAGGCCATTATTCAGTATTTTTGCTATCTTCCGACGAAGAACTGTAATAGTCATCCATATCAGTAGGTGGCAGTAGATTTTTATATACTTTTTATATAATAATCTGCTCATGAGGTAGCACAGTACATTTAATAACTTAATTTGTTTAACAAAGCGATTTAAGCTTGCATTGTAAAATAATAAAAAACGTAAATAAAGCACATAATTCTTTTTTATTTTAAGTATTGTTTTCTTTTTTTATATGCTAATTATCTGCTTATAAGGTAGTACAGTGAAATATTTGACATCGCTTCATTTTTAAACATTTTTGACGGACGGTGTGCCTCGGAACGTTTTTATAAATAAAAGTGTACTTTGATTCAAAAAGGGTGGAAAAACACTCCTCTAACCCATTATTTAGTGTGAAAAAATTTTATTAATACCCCCTTACAATTTTGCACTTTTTGACATGCATACAAGCAAAAATATAGTGCACATATTGCAGATTAATGCACTAATAATGTTTCAAGGGAAACATGTTTTGTCAATGTACATTATATTTATTTCATGTGTTGACACATCCCCTTCAGCGTTGTTTCGCGTCATCATTCTACTTTATTGATTAAAAGAGATAAAATTATGTAGTCGGCCATTTTCATTACAATGAAAGTCTCTGAGGCCTCGGTTATACCCATAGCAATGAAATACAACGAAACAAACATTCTAATCAAACAACATACTTTAATCCGGTTGTTTTGACTGGCCATCACTGCACGTATAAATTGCACGCATGTGCGCACCAAAGTATAACTCCAAACATAACCATTGACCCTGACCAATGTGAGTCCTCCTTTTGTTTTATAGCGCCCTCTAGAGGCGGGGAAAAACGCAAATCGATTTATATGATGGGCAAAAACACATTTACGTCACAAACATTTGCACAGTTCAGCTCCATTCTGCAAATACAGCAACCTTTAATAGTGAATTTTTGCACTGTCAGAATGATTAAAACTTGAATATGAGCATTTTTGTCATGGATTCACTGAACATCAGCACTGTAACGAGTCCAGTCCGAAATTGCTGGTGGAAATGGAGTAAAACAAGTAAAATAATCGTCTCTTAGAGTAAAATGATGTTGTTCACGGATAGATCATTTTGCATAGTTTGAACTAGAAGTCATCTCAAAGGATTTCTTAATAAAATTGTGTTGTCCAAGTTGAATGAATAAAACTTTATTTCGAACATGATTAAAACAAAACAAGTAAAAAAACAAAAACGTTAAGGTATATGTCTGAGGAATAGGAAGAAGCATATGCTTATTGAATCCTACCCCCAGATTTCCCTAATAGTTGTGTCTTACAGCTAAATCTCTTGTGCCCACGTTTGATCTACCATCGTCTAAATCTCAGGTGTCAAACAGGCCCGCTAAGGGATTGAATCCGGCCCGCGAGACAACACTCAGAGAAGCACAAGAGAAAAACAAGCTGCAGGTTGAAATATGTCAACTTGATGTTGCCAAAGCCAGGTGCCTCTCACAAAGACACTGTACTTGTATTTGTTTATCTCTCTCTTTTCTACTCTTTTTCTCCCACTCTCTATGTCTTTCTTTTTTTCTTCCTTTGTTCCTCTTGGTCTCTCTCTCTCTCCCTCTGTCTTTTTAACTTCTTTTGCCCTAACTTCCTTTTTTCCTTTTCTCTCTTTTCTCTTTCTCTTTTCCTACCCTTCACACTTTTTTTCCCTCTTTTCTCTCCTTCTGTCTTTCTATTTCTCTTTGGTTTTCTTTCTTCCTATCCATTTCTTTCTGCCTCTCTCACAACTTCTCTTTTTATCTCTTTTGTTTCTCCCTCTCTCTCCCTCTTTCTCTTTCTTTGTACTGCCCTCTCTCCTTTTCCCTCCCTCTTTCTCTTATTTGTTTATCTCTCTTTTTCTTTCTCTTTAATCTACTAGTCCGCCCCCCGACAGAATGTTTGTTCTATCGTGTGGCCCCCGAGTTAAAATGAGTTTGACACCCCTGGTCTAAATTAAGGGGCCTTGTGTATTTTATCGCCTCCTAGTGGTTAAAAAAACGTTGTTGGTTAAAGAAAACAATTTTGATTTAAATATAGAAGCACAAATTCACGAACTATCATGTAAACACGTATTTAAAAAAAAACTCATTGGTTGGAAATGTGCATTTGGACAGGTAACTTAAAATTAGTTTTACCTGGTTATATCAGTATCAGAAATTATTTTCCCCCCATTTTATTAACACTCCACTTATTGAAACATAAATATTTTGTTTGTTTCTTGTACATGATTCAATTGTTTGTTTGTTTGTACATGATTCAAATTGAATCGTTTCTCCGGCGCCGTCACGAATGGCAGCCACTCCAGCAGCTCCCGTGTTATTTTCGATTGTTCTCAGTTATTTTCGATTGTTCTCAGCTTAGGGATGCTGCTGGAAAAGTGAATTTCCCTTCGGGGATGAATAAAGTATCTATCTATCTATCTATCTATCTATCTATCTATCTATCTATCTATCTATCTATTTATTTTATATAACATGAGCCTCACCTAGAGGAAGTTAACATAATTGTCCGCTATATTGCTGGTATAGGTAGCCAAAAACCAAAATACATACCTGTCAACCTGTGCGGTTTTGCCTCACAAAGTACGTTTTTTTATGCATTTTAAGACGAGTACGACATACAAGGAAATCTGTATGGAAAAACGCAAATTTGTCAATGATGGGTACCATCCGGTATACACCGACTATCACGAAACAGCAAATCAATCAAGTCAAACGAGTTCACCGCGGTAGCCTCTATCTCGGTATCGTTTTTTCCGTTGCAAACGAAGCGAGCAGTTTGATACTACTGTGCGCATGCGTCTGCCGCCTGGGGATTTCCCATTATGCATCACTCCGAAAAAATAAATAAATGGTGTACGATTATTTAGTATTTTGTACTTGAAAATACGACAGTTTGTACGGGCATTGAACCGTGGAGGTTGACAGGTATGAAAATACCTCACTAAAGGCAGGGGGGGATGAAAATTAAAATGTTGCTTTTGGTCACTTTGAGTCTCCATAATTTGTATTCTTTCTTGTGCTTGGTAGCACTCTTTTTCGGTTGTAGTACACACACAATGGAATCTAGTGGTCAAATAATACATTCTGTCCCTTTAAGCATGGCATTCTTTCTAATTTGAAGTAGGACATGTAGCGAATTGAGGTTGTTGGGTGATGTATTTGCGTAGTTCTGATATTAATCATATAATTGACAGAATGTAGCCATACGGCCAAATCGTTGGTGTCTAACATACAGCCCGCGGGATTGGGCCTGCCAACGAATTTATTCCAGGCCGCGATACTGTGCTGAGAGAAGCACAAGGAAAAAACGGACAGCTTCAAGTAAAACAATGATCAGCAGTACGAAATATGTTCACTGGTTGTAGCCAAAGCTAGGTGCCACTCCCAAAGCAAACCACAACTGTAGCTGTATTTGCTGACTACCATTGACCAATCATAGAATATTTGAGGGAACACAATCTGATGTTATCTAGACTAATTTATAAATCCTGATGTGCGTTTGTGTGTTTTTGTATGTGACTTATAGGCTTCGAAACAGCTGAATCGATTTTCGTGAAAATTTACACAGTAGTAATTTAGGCCAAGGGGAGTGTTTTTAGCTAAGTTTCGTGTCAGGGCAACCCCAATAGATACCAACAAAATTGATAAACATCTGCGTTCGTCCACAACAGGTTCTCAACTGGCATGATGTCATACTGCTCTTTGACACCCCCTAGTGGCTCAGTGGCGATTTTTCAACATACAGCCGCCCCAACAGCCTCGCTCAAGTAGAATGCCCGGCAACACCAAGCACGTCAACGTCTAGACAGGCAACGGCGGGCCATTGTGCTTATTTTACATAAAATAGAAGTCACAGACACGCTGACAATGATTGAGCACTCACTTATGCCGCGTGGATGTCTCTCTTACTGCAAAATGTGCTAATAAACTGCACTTTTATCCCCAGTGATCAGAAATGATCAGTTAGTCAAGTCAAGTCATTTTTATTTGTATAGCCCTTAATCACAAAGAGTCTCAAAGGGCTGCACAGGTTATTAAACAGACTATTTTTCAGACTATTATTACATCATCCCCTGATCTGAAACGAACATGAGGGCAAGGAAAAACTCAAAAACCTCAACATGAGGTAAATGAAGAAACCTTGAGAAGGGACCGCACATGTAGCATCCCCCTTTCAGGATTACCAGACAGCAAAGGATGTTGCAATCACAAATGATACAGAGATATTGTCCACGAAAAGTATAGGTTATGCATATGCTATAGAGTAGAAGTGTGTTTTAAGCTTAGATTTAAACAGTTCCACTGAGTTTGCCTATCGGATCTCAATACCTGGATTAAAAATATAAAATTAAAATATAGCACCTGAGTGTCTTTGCAGACGTATGATGAAACTTTAGCTCCTTTCTTTAATAGATGTGAAATCTCATGGCAAAGTTCTCAAATTTAGGTCAACTGTTTATTAATAAATAAATGAAAAAACGAAAAATACTTTTTTTGCATTTAAATTAGTGTTAGTTTGTTATTTTTTATAAATTTCAAGTTTACTTGTGTTTCCCTGAGGTAAATAAAATAGCGGAAATTATTTCAATTTTTTTTTTGCTTTTTGTTTATAAAATGCACAGTTGCTAAACACAACAAGAAATTAGATCTTAGTAATGGAAAAATACACAATTAATCATTTTACATTTGACTCCTACATCCTTGACTCATAATCATAATTTAAGTACGAGTCTCTAAAAGATCTCTAGCCCTACCACTCGGGCAGACGTTTTACTGCATTAATTTTCTAGTCCAGCCCCCATGAGAGTAGTTTTTCTATTATGTGGCTCCTGAGCTTAAATAGGTTTGGCAACCTTGTTCTAAATGCTGGACATTCACCACCATTCAAAGGTTTGTGGTCTCTTAGAAATGTCCTTGTTTTTGAAAGAAAATCTAACTTTTTTTAATGAAGTTAACATGAAAGTAATATTTTGTACCCATACATTGTTAATGTGGTAATTTACTATTTTAGCTTCAAATGTCTGGTTTAAATGCATTATCTACAGGGGAGTATAGAGCCCCATTTCCACCAAACAGCACTCTAGTGTTCCAATAGTACATTGTGTTTGCTAATTACGATAGAAAGCAAATGGGTGATTAGAAAAGCCTTGTGCAATGAATTTAGCACAGCTGAAAACAATTTAGCTGGTAAAAAAGCTATAAATTTACCTTTCTTTGAGCAAGTCAAGTATCTGGAGCGTCACATTTGTGGGTGTGATTTAACATTCAGAATAGTGAAAAGGTAAAACTCAACAGTTTATTCTTGTCCTTGGAATTGAAGTCTATTGCATGCAAGGGATCGCGAGATCTCCTACAACAGTGTGTACTACTCCCTTGCCAGAACAGCACAAACAGACTATAAGAAGGGAATTACATTAGAGTCTCTAGTTTGAGAAAAAGACACCTTACAAGTCATGGAAAATACTAAATTGTCTTGGTGAGATCACTATTTTGAACGGTAGGGTATATATATCTCATTTTTATGAAATTATTGGTCTGTGTGTGTGCTTGTTTGTGCATGTGAGTGCAGTATAGTGCATGCACATGTACACACATGTTCACCTTCGCCAAGGTCTGCATGGTGGCCCTCCATCTGTGGCACTCAGGGGATTACAGCCAATCTGTCTGTCTGCTGCTCAAAGTGCTGACCATCAGAGCAGCACCAGATTATCGCAGCGCTCAGATTGGTAGACGGGTTGGAGTACGGTTGGTGGGGGTAGTAGGGGGGATGCTTGTAGTTCCGTGTTCGTGTTGTGAGACGGACGGATGCTGAGGAAGATGCATGATGAGTGGGGTGGTAATGAGGGGGCGGGTTGAGAGATTAGTACACAACTGGTACACAAAGAGGGAGGGGGCATGGTGTAATGGGGTACAAAGTAGGGGGTGGCTTGATTTTTCTGGGGTGGACAAGCAAACCAGATGTACAGTACAGTGTGTGTCTATTTTTCAATGCCAGCATAAATAATTACAAATTCGCCTCAGACATATCCAAGTATTAGACTGCTAAAAGTACATTTCCCCAATGGCAGAACGTTTCTTGTTTTAAGAAAAATTGTTCTTATTTTAAAGGTATAGTCCAGCGTTTGAGGTGTCTTTAAAAAGTTTAAAGTAGAAGAGTAAAGGCCCACATTAAACCACACCACCTACATTGGATATTACCGAATCATACTGCAATATGTATTCTGTGTAGCACTATTTAGTTACTCTATATAACACGCTACAGTGGGCATTTGCACGTCACACTGGGTATTTGTATATTGTATTCTTTTGGCTTTATTATTGTACTGTTCTCAGCTCAGGGATGCTGCTGGAAATGTGAATTTCCCTTCGGGGATGAATAAAGTATCTATCTATCTATCTATCTATCTATCTATCTATCTATCTATCTATCTATCTATCTATCTATCTATCTATCTATCTATCTATCTAGAATACTTTTTCTATCAAACACGTGTTAACAATACCCAACTGAGTTCATGTGGTCTATATACAATGAAAATACAGAGAAGAAAATAAGCATTTGAACACCCTGCTATATTGCTATTCCTCCCACTTAGAAATCATGGAGAGGTCTGCAATTGTCATTGTAGGTGCATGTCCACTGTGAGATAAACTAAAAAGAAAAATCCAGCTAGACTTTATGCGCACCATCGCAGTGTTATGTTAGTGTAGCATGAAAATGCAAAATGTAAGAAAAGTCCTGCTTCAAGTATAGTCCAAACGCCAATCCAAACCCCCGAAGATGAAAAAAAGAAGAGTATGTTCAAGTGTGTATAAGTAATACACGAAGTTGATGAATGAGGTGCGATCATGACTTTAAGCCAGGAGATGGCATCATGGGAATTGTGAAATATTTAGTGCGTTCTACTGGTACAAAAAAACTTTCATTCAGTAGCAAAAACATTGATTTGGATACGAGGAAAAAATATATGAACTATCATATCAATGGCAATTTTTATAAAAATCATTTGTTGAGAAATTTGTATTTCTTTTACACAGTGGAATCCCAACCAAGAGGTCGCCACCGTGTTTGTCTGGGATCTTGTGCTCCGTGGCACTGTTTTCGCATTAAACAATATGATACCTCATGGTAATACCTCAATATCTCATGGTCAAATATTATCCACCGGGGCTTTAAAATACTTTACCTTTTTTTTCAAACAGAAAAGCGTCCTTAAAACAAGAAAAAATACCCTATGACGGTAGATTATTTTGCTCACTTTAACTGGACACTGTGTAATATTTGACCACTAGGTGTCCCTGTATTGTATAGTGCAACCGAAAGGGAGTTTCCCCCTGGGTGTCACTGTATTGTATAGTGCAACCGAAAGGGAGTTTCCCCCTGGCCATTAGACTGTTAAATGGTGAATCAAACACATAGTAAATCTAACTGCTGCTAATCTGTACATCTGTTGGTTTTGTTTGACTTTTTGCACTACTGGCAGTTCTTTATAGCTAGCCACTCCTTGCACATCTGTTTCTCTGCACTATTGTACTTACAGCGTTATTGTTACAGTGTTATTGTTACTGTTTACCTGACTTGTTTACCTGACTGCCCTTTTTGCACATCTGGTTAGCTGCTCCTCTTGCACTATTTGCGCTACTGTAAAATACTATACATAGCCATAATTATTAGTATATTATTAGTACTCAATACTCCAACTCAATACAACATTTTATTTATATCTGTACATTCAAGGAAACTGTGCGGGTCAGATGTATCGACATTTCGTTCTGTATACACGTGTACTAGAATGACAATAAAGTAGATCAGAATCTGAATCTGAATCTGAGTGTTACTAAGCACAAGGAAGAAAATGACCAAACCTCACCGTTTTTGTTTAATGTTATTTTTTTGACCAGCCTTTTGTGAGGTTTTTGTTTTTTGCGGGGTACCTGTAGCAGCAAGATGCCAGGCAATCATATCAACCCCATTAGGTGAGGCTTCTGCCATGTAAGACAAATGCTAATTTCTCAGTCTACAAATATTTTTAAAAAAGGCATTTTTATATGATACAAGACAAGTTTGTTTGATTTAAGTATAAATTCTTGACTAGAAAAGTAAGTTATTTAATTCTACTGTTTTTTTCCACCTATATCTGAAAAAATAACAATACTACTGGTACTTAAATTTAGGAAAATCTACTAAATGTTAGCTAAATAAGACAAGTTTTTCTCACTTAATTATACATCTCCTTTTTTCCTGAAAAAGTAAGATAACATGTCTTAAAATAAGAAAATAAATCCCTACATTTTCTACCAGTAAGGTAACATTCTAAATGTATGTCAACTCCCTTTAGTTGAGGTCCATTCTACATTAAAAAAAGCTTATTTCTCAACCTTTGTAAAAAGGCATGATTATATGTTAGTTCATGTATTTTTGCTTCTTATTTAAGTGAATATAGCTTTTTCGTTGAATTATTTTTGGACCACGATGAGGTGCTAAATAACAAACATATTACCTTTGAAGAAGAAAGACAATATACCATCAACCAAATATGAAATATCTGTATATCTTATCTCATCTCATTAGCTGCACCGCTTATCCTCAGTAGGGTCGCGGGGGTGCTGGAGCCCATCCCAGCAATCATCGGGCAGTGGGCAGGGGACACCCTGAACTGGTTGCCAGCCAATCGCAGAATATCTGTATATATTATGTATAAATATTTTCATTTTACTGGAAAAAACAGATATATAGCAATTTAAAAAACCTACATCACCAAATCAAGTAGACCAAAATACTAAAATATAAAAAATGAAGTTGATATAAAAAAGTGGATTTCAATATCTATCTATTTATCTATCTATCTATCTGTCTGTCTGTCTATCTGTCTATCTGTCTATCTGTCTATCTGTCTATCTGTCTATCTGTCTATCTATCTGTCTATCTACTTCCACAATCATAACCATATTTTGCGCAAAAATCAGGCTATATATGTCCTTAAAGGGACACTGTAATATCTGACCACTAGATGTCACTGTATTGTTTAGTGCAACTGAAAATGAGTGCCACAAAGCACAAGGAAGAATACAAAACTACAGACACTCAAAGTGAGCAAACCGTACCATTTTTCTTGTAATACCTTTCACAAGGTTTTAGGTTTTATGGGAAACCTGTAGCAGAAAGATGACAGACAATCTTGTAAGCTCCATTTGGGTGAGGCTCATGTTTGGTAAAATAAATACACATTTCTCAAACTATGGATATTCAAAAATATACACATTTATATGGTAGTTAATGTTTTTTGCTTATTATTTAAAACAATATTGTTTTTTTAATGCTATCACCAGGAGATGCTGAATAATACACAGTGTCCCATAACAACTGTGGGCATGATCTGGAGGAAGTGCAGGTATTTGTGAGAGGAGCAGGAGGGAGCAGCAGGGGGTTAACTTGATTCGAACTACATGAAGGTCCACGGAGATTATTGTCGTGTAGTAAATTACAAAGAGAGCACGAATGGGGGGTCCTTGGGGGCATGAGACAGAAGGGCCCGGGGGGCTCTTTAGGGATTAACAGTTGTCATCATAGCACAAACTGGTAGCATGCCAGGATTTTGAGTGACACACTCATTAGCGTGACACAATTCTAGACAATGGAAGTTTATTTTAAAACAAAATTTGATGGAGGATGTATTTCTTTTGCTAATTTACCCCCTTATTGCTAAGGTCTCTCCTGGGTACTGATAAAATATTCTGACTATGTTTGGGGTGGTTAAAAAAACATGTTTCCAGGCTATACACTCATGAAATAAACATTTTTGTTTTTACTTGTTTGCTGTGTTCTGTGTAAACTAGACATATATAGTCAGATTTATCAAAACCAATAATGTAGAGCATATACTGGTATACAGCGAGTGCCTATACATTTAATCCAGAATGAAAAAAACATGTTTTGGTCGAAATCCTTTCTTGCCTGGCATTGACAGCACTGCTCAGTCATTAACAAAAGAAAAGTAGTTTTATGTGCTTTGCATGTAATCCAACAAATGAAACAAAGATGAACGAACAACATAAGAATAAAATCTGCTATAGTACTGAAGCCTTTTCCTATTACTCGGCAGAAATCACATTATACATAGAAGATATATTTCATTCAGCGCTTTTTCATTCTGTACCTCTTTTTCGGCACTGGCAAGAAGATTTAACATACACTATAAATTGTTTACTTTCTGTGTCATATACTAAATCCAATGGCAGCACTTCAAATTCGAATCATATGTTATATAGTATATGTATAATCTCAGAGTAAATGTTGGTTGGTTGGTTGGATCCCTTAAGCCACAGGTGTCAAACAGGCGGCCCGCGGGCCGGATCAGGCTCGCTAAGGGATTGAATCCGGCCCGCGAGACAACACTCAGAGAAGCGCAAGGGAAAAACAAGCTGCAGGTTGAAATATGTCAACTTGATGTTGCCAAAGCCAGGTGCCTCCAACAAAGACACTGTACTTGTATTTATTTCTCTTTCTCTTTCTCTCTCTCTCTCTCTCTCTCTCTCTCCACCCCTTTTCTCCCACTCTGTCTCTGTCTCTTTCTCTCTTTGTGTCTTTTATCTTCTTTTGCTCTAACTTCCTTTTTTCCTTTTCTCTCTTTCTCTCTTCATACCCTTCGCACTTTCTTTTGTCTTTTTTCTCCTTCCGTCTTTCTATTTCTCTTTGGATTTCTTTCTTCCTCTCCCTTTCTTTTCCCCCTCTCTCACGACTTTTTAGCTTTTGTTTCTTTCACTCTCTCCCTCTCTCTTTTTCTTTCTTTGTCCCACCCTCTCTCTTCTTTTCCCTCCCTCTTTCTCTTATTTCTTTCTCTCTCTTTTTCTTTCTCTTTAATCTACTAGTCCGGCCCTCGAAAGAATGTTTGTTCTATGGTGTGGCCCCCGAGTTCAAATGAGTTGGACACCCCTGCCTTAAGCACTTGAGTAGGGGCACCATTTCCTGTGGTGTGTCTTGGGCAAGTACAGCCTGGTGGCGTCCATCCCTCTCCTGACAGAGGGCTGTCATGAACCGGAACAGGTGGAGAACCCAAATTGCTGACGTTTTTCACACAAGCTTTTATTTTGCGGGAAATGGGGCAGTCATGCACGTTAACCCAAACTCCAGTGATTCGGCGATCGTTGGGCGGAAGACGTAAGGCAGCAGTCTGGCGTGGAATGACAGTTAGCCTGAGGCCGACAAGATTGATAAGCAGATATCGGACAGATGGAGCGATACTTGACAGGAAAAACAGGCAGGGAACCGGACAGAGTCAAAACCCACGTCTTGCAGGGCAGAGGTTCGTTGACAGACTGACAAAGGGTGAGTGAGAGCACTGAGCTTAAATAGAAGGGAAGCCAATCTGTCAACGAGCCGCAGTTAGCTCCACATGGGCCGGGACAATTGGGCGCCATGGCAACCATGACAAGGGCAGCCCTGGCGGAGTCCAGTTGCCACTGGAAACAAATCAGACTTACTGCTAGCAATGTGGACCAAACTCTTGCACCGGGCATTCAGGGACCGCACAGCCAGGCTAAGACTGTGCGGTAACCTATAGTCCCCCCACAGGGCTTCCCGAGGAACACGATCGAATGCCTTCTCCAAGACCACAAAACACATGTAGACTGAATGGGCAAACTCCCATGCACCCTCGAGGACCCTGCACCCTGCAGAGTGTGTAGAGCTGGTCCACTGTTCCACTGCCTGGACAAAAATCACACAGCTCCTCTTGAATCTGAGATTCAACTTACTGACGGACCCTCCTCTCCAGTACACTCATAAATATACGATATACAAACGAATCAAGACCTAAATAAATTAGGTAATACCGAAATATATGACATAAGCGCAATTTATGTATTTATTCATGCATTTTGTCATTTATTTTGTCGTTTATTTATTTATTTTTCATTGATTTTGTCTTTTATTTATTTTGTCGTGTATTCTGTTGGGTACTTTGTTTTGTATTTTGTCATTTTTTTCCTCATTTATTTTGTTATGCATTTTGTTGTGTATGCTACCGCAACAAAATGTTACTCAAATGGGAGGGATCAGGGACGTTACCAGGGGGAGCAGGGGGCGGATTGCCCACCCACAGACTCACTACATGGCTCTTCAGATTGTTTTTGTATGTCTAATCCATTTATTACAAATTATGATGCAACATCCTGCACAAAATCACTTAAAAAGGGGAAAACTAAAGCAAAAAAGAAAAAAGACAACAGTTCTAAAGGAAACAAAAGATGAAAAAATGAATAGGAAAAAATAAAAGAGTAAAAGTATAAAAATAAACAAAAAAACAATAAAAATGGAAAATAAAGAACAATAAATAAACACAGGAAAAGGATGTGAAAAGCTAAGAAAAAGTCAAGAAAAACAAGAAGAAAAACAAAAATGATTAAAAAGATGAAAAAACGGAAGAAATAGGGGTCCTTGTAATCAGTATATTACCAATGATAATGTAAAACTATGCAAAAAATGAATACTTTTTTCAAATATATTATTCTACTAAATTATAACAGCATTCATTTTTCATTCATTTTAAACTTCAAACCTATTTACCAACACAACAAAAGGTCAAATTAAAAATATCAACTGTTCAGTGGGGCAGCACGGCGGGGCAGTGGTTAGGGCATGTGCGGCACAGTTCTGAGGTCGTGGGAACCTCCTGGGTGGGTTCAAATCCAGCTACCAGCCTTACTGTGCGGAGTTTGTATGTTCTCCCCGTGCTTGCGTGGGTTTCCTCCGGGCACTCCGGTTTCCTCCCACATTCCAAAGACATGCATTTCAGGTGAATTGGCCGGTCCAAATTGTCCTTAGGTGTGACTGAGCAAGTGAGTTGTCTGTCCCCGTGTGCCCTGCGATTAGCTGGCAACCAGTTCAGGGTATCCCCCTTTACAAAACTGCCCGATGATTGTTGGGATGGGCTCCAGCACCCCCGCGACCCTACTGAGGATAAGCGGTGCAGCTGATGAGATGAGAACTGTTCAGTGCAACAGCAAATAAACTATAAAGTACAATAGTAAACAACATAGATTAGTGTATTGACAAATATAAAAAAAGGAACAAAACCATATTAACACGTTCAATACTCAACAAATGTTAAGTCAACAACACAGAATCCAATGGAAAATTGCATAATGACCAATCACAAAAGGCCAAAAAGTGTCTTGAATGCTGCCTACTGTTTTAAAAATGAAGCTATTGTTGTAGGTGCTTATGGTTATGTTTAACGTGCATCAATGGTCTGCGTAGATCTTTTGGGGGGTAATAAGAGTTGTGCCCCCTATGGCACAAAGACAATACAAGGAAAATCAAAATGCAGTTTTGAAATGTTGATTTTATTTATTAAGGCACGAAAAAAAAAATCAAAACCTATCTAGCCCTATGAGAAAAAGTAATTGCCCCTGAACCTAATAGCGAATTGGGCCACCTTTGGCACCAATAACAGAAATCTAACCTTTACAAAAATTGATATGAGTCTTTCAGAATGCTGTGGTGAAATTTTGGCCCACTCTTCTTTGCAAAATTGTTTCAAATCTGCCTTATTGAAGGATTTTCTACCATGAACTGCCCGTTTAAAGTCACACCACAGCATCTCAATTGTGTTTAACGTGCATCAATACTATGCGTAGATCTTTTGGGGGGAATAAGAGTTGTCTCCCCCATGCCACAAAGAAAAACCCAAGGAAAATCAAAATGCAGTGTCGAAATGTTGATTTCATTTATTAAGGCACAAAAAAAAATAAAAATCAAAACCTATCTGGCCTTATGTAAAAGGAAATTGCCGCTGAACCTTATAGCGAGTTGCACCTGCCTTGGCAGCAATAACAGAAATCAAACCTTTACAATAATTGGTAATGAGTCTTTCACAATGCTGTGGTGAAATTTTGGCCCACTCTTCTTTGCAAAATGGTTTAAATCCGGCTCATTGAAGGATTTTCTACCATGAACTGCCTGGTTTAAGATCAGGTAATTGTGTAATTTTGTAACTGTAATCCTGTGCAGTCCTTTGAGACATTTTTGTGATTAAGGGCTATATAAATAAATTTGACTTGACTTGACTTGACTTAAAGTCACACCACATCATCTCGATTGGATTTAAATCTGGACTTTGACTTGGCCACTACAGAACCATCATTTTGTTTTGTCTTTTGAGCAAATCAGAGATGGACTTCCTGGTGTGTTTCAGATCGATGTTCCGCTGCATTATCCAAGAGAGCTTGAGTTTGAGGGCATGCACTGATGGCCGGATGTTTTCCTTCGGGATCTTCTAATGAATACCAAAATTCTTTATTTTGTCAACCACAAGAAGCTGTTCTGGTCCTGAGGCAGCAAAGCAACCCAAGAAAATCCCGCTGCCACCACCATGCTTCACTGATTGCATCATGTTGTTTTGGTCAAATACTGTGCCATTTTTGTAACGGGCTGCACACCTTCCAAAAAGTTTTGACTCATCAGTCCACAGAATGCTTCTTCAAAAGTCTTAAGGATAATCAAGATGCTTTTTGGGACACATTTTGTGTTCTTTTGTAAAAGCAGTGGCTTTCACTTGGGAACCTGCAAAGTACCTTTAACATAGAGCCAGATAGGCCTACATTTTTTTTGGTGCCTTAATAAATGGAATCTGCATTTCAAAACTGCACTTATTGTTTCATTAGCTTGTCTCTGTGATATACTTGAAGGGCTTGATGATCTGAAGCCTTTGTGAGGGGTATATATGCAAAAACACAGAAATCAAGAGTGAGGCAAATACTTTTCCAAGGCACTATATTTGTAGGTGTTTTTATTCATTCATACATTTATTTCTACATATGGCAGGATTGGTAGTCCTTACCAAACAAAGCCGTTGTGTTGTTGAGAGTTAACACTCTGCAGACTTTGACAGCCTCTGAATCACACAAATGAAACAAACATGTTGACTTGTTTTCACGTCGTGTTTGTTTGTGCTCGAGCGTGTTTATGAACCAGCGAGAGTGCAAATGCAATGAAGGTACCCGCTTGCCCCCACCCCCTCACCCTCTCAGCCATCCCATCAGTTTGAGATTGGTCTCTGGCTCCAGCTCTGAGGATTATAGCATGTTTCCCCAGTTTCTGCACTGTTCCCCTCTTTCCTTATTCCGTTTCTCCCACTTTTTTTCCCCTATCACATGATCCGTTACATCACGGGATTGGGGTCAGGACTGGATTAGGGCGAGCTACACAAGCGAGAGAGGCATCGCTGGAATTATTGAAAGTGAGGGAGGAAATGCATGTGTGCTTCTGTTTGCGCATGTTTGTGTGTGTAGTAGGAGGTGTACAGCGTTCAGATGGTCCAGGGATGAAGAGAACGAGATGATGGGAGTAGAGACAAAGAAAGGAAGACTCATTGGAAGTGTGTGTGTTGGTTTACTCTAAATGGATGCTTGAACAATAACCCTTGCAAAAGGTTACATCTGGTTCTAGAAATCCAACACAATGTCCATTCGAGGAAATCAGATTGTTTCTGTCCTTGGTTAAAATTTATGGAGGAAAACCAAGAAAAAAAGTCCAGAATGCAGGGCACTAAATTAAATGTGATTACAGCGAAGTTTTCAAATAAAGTACCTTCTGTGCTTCTCACGTTTTAGAGAGAAATAATCTATCTGAAAAAAAATACTTTTCAAACCTGTTGACCCTGAGTTCTTGTCTCTTCTCACACAGTTGGCGGCTCTGATACAATGTGATTGGTCGGTTTTATTTATTTTTATTTATTTTTATTTATCTATTTATTCAGCCAGTATAAACCATAAACATGATATATACAGGAAATCATTTGACATGCGAATCACTCGACATGACGCGTCTTCTTCGATCGGCGCTGGGTTTTTAGACCCAACTGCTGTGTTGGGAGTCATTAGGTGACCAAACCCCCCCAATTCCAACCCTTAATGCTAAGCGCCAGGCAGGGAAGCAATGAGTACCAATGTTGCAAGTCTTAGGTATGACTCGGCCGAGGCTTGAACCAGCGACCTCCCGTTTCGGAGCGGGTCCTACCATCTAGGCTACCGAGCTGGTTCGTGTCACATGAGAGTCTGTTTAGCCCAGTGGGTGCTTACCCTGTTGGAGCTACTTGACCTCCGCGGCAGAGGCTCCACCGAACCCCTAGGGTTCGATCAAGCTCAGGTTAAGCCCTTAATGTCCCGCCGGCCCTTCAGCCAAAATTGGCAAACAAAGTCAGGTCTTCAGCATGTCATCAGTCACTAAAATATGTCATGCCGCATATCATTGGAATGCTTAAACTCTTAAGATTTCAAGATATTAATTAAAAAAAAAAAATAATCACAGAAACATCACAATCAATCTAAAACAAGATACCCGAAGACTACAAAGATCACCTGGGAGTCTGCTCAGGATGCGATTACCTGCAAATATGGTGTGGTTACATTCACGAAGGTCCAGGGAATCTAGCCATGGTAAATATTTACAACACACACAATAATGCAGATGGATGAGTTTAAAAAAATCCCCCTAAGGGCATTCCTGCATTGTTTGAAAAATAAGAGCTGCTCGTGTCCAAATAGCCACTTTTGGAAACGCGTAGACCAACCCTTAGAAAAATGTGCACAATATAATACAATGTTTCGTTTTTCAGATTGCGATCAAATTTGACAATGTACCGGGTAAGGCTTAAAGCTATTGTCTCACCTGTTATCCAGCTAAGATGCCCATGCCACAGTCTTTTGCAGGCATTAGATTGTAAAAATTAAAATAAAAATCAGGCGAGAATAAAATCCTATTTCTGTGTGTTCCAGCTCAGTGATAGTGGCCCTTGCAGTGATTATTTCAATGTGGGACAAAACTTCAGAGTGTTACCTTTCAAAAGAAACTTAAACCGTCCATCTTCTCCAAACGGTTCAAAACAGCATTGAATATACTTTGGGTATGTCTTGGACTGGAATTTTGGGCGAATTTTTATAAGAACGGTAAGGTGTTAAGAACCACTGGTCTTGGCCATTGCCTAGAACAAAGACTGGCACTACACAGTCAGTTCAATTGTGTAATTATTCATTGATAATAGGAAAAAGTTGATCATTGTTAGTGTTTTAAAAAATGATAATCCAGATTGTTGCCTGTAATAACCTATTTTCTTCATTGTTTGGTTCAGGCCAAGTCACATTTACTTGGATAGACCTCAATTACAAAGCATGGGGGCTTCCCAGCAATCCCTGATCAGAAACCTAAGAAAGCAAGATTTTCTATCTCTGAGTTTAATTCTTAGCAGTTGCTCCTCGTCTCTCCAAATCTGGTTCCTGTCATACTGGTTCCCTGATCCCGGCCAGCCCACTCCCTGCCTCACACTGCCAGCACTGAATAAACTTCGTAAAACTGCTTCTGTCTCATGTCTCTCCATTCAGGGTCCAGCCATTAAGAAAAAGTAACATTGATAACATCATATGTTATTTACCACTAGGAGGCAGTGATTAATACACCTTGTCTATTTAATGAAGTTCAAGTTTTTCTCTGTTCCTGTCCCCTTTCAGTCAGACTTGGGATTTCACTTCCTTGTTCTTTCAGTCAGCTAGTGAGATTTTGTATAATTTGACCTTCTGGAAATAAGTCCACTTTTTCACATAGTATTTTTCACGACCGGAACAAGCAGTGGACCCAAATGCGTTACGTTTCAAACAATGCTTTATTGAGGGATCGGGCAAGTCAGGGCAAGAGGAAAAAGGCAGCAATCTGGTGCTCGCTGGGCAGGAGGAGCAGGAAGCCCTCGCGAATGAAGCGTGGTCGGGGATCGGAAGCAAGTCGGACAGCCGGGACAGGAGAACGGAGCGTGGTCGGAGATCGTAACAAGTTGGGCAGCCGGGACAGGTGAATAGAGAGTGGTCGGAGATCGGAACAAGTTGGGTAGTTGGGACAGGAGAACAAAGCGTGGTCAGAGAACGGAACAGGAAACAGGGGACAGAATCAGGCAGGATAAATAATAATAATAATAATAATTTCCTTTGTATTGTCATTCTTTGTAACAATGTACACAGAACGAAATGTCGATACACCTGACCCGTTGTAGCGGGTCGATGCAGCCGCAGCCAGAGGGCGCCGCCATTACACCAATTAGGTATGTCTCGGTCGAGGCGCGAACCAGCGACCTCCCAGTCTCAAAGCGGGCACACTACCATCTAGGCTACTGAGCTGGTATAAGAAACAGGTCCGGAACAGCACGGGAGCCAGAGTCAAAAAGTGCTTGCTTTGCTTGTCCTGAGGTTTGCTGACGGAACGAAAATGACGTGCTTAAAAAGGAGGAGGGCTTGTTAGGGAACGAGTGGCAGCTTGGGCTGAAAGAGTGGCAATTAGTGGGCAATTAACAAACCGTGACAGTATTTTTCCTAAAGACAAGCAGAGTTTACTGCAGAGTTTGGTAGCAGGATTTGTTAACCAGCAATATGGTGTTGTAATTATCCAGTAGTTATGGTCCATCTCTCCTCCTTTCTTTCTCTTTTTCTAAGAAGCTCAGTGCTTCTAAAATGTGATTATTTCTCGTATTTTCTACTCCCACTAAACTCTTGCAGTCAGGAAATAGTAGAGGTGGAAGAAAGCTGTGGCAGTATGATTCTCCAATACTACATCCCTATCAAGTGGGCATTCTGGAAAAAAAAAGAAAGAAGATAATAATTTAAGGGGCTGGGGTGGTGGGTCCGGCAAGCATCAGGTCTTTAGGTCTTTCGGCCGATCCATGTTCCTTCACCAAAGTCAAGAGTTTCACCCAGATTAGTGACTAGATTCAGAAATTGAAAGAGAATTGAGATTGAGATTAACACAGGCAGAGTAGAAATAATAGAAATGATTGCGGTGGGGCTGACGCTGCAGAATTTTGGTAGGTGCTGGTTTGGTGGAAGACCCTTCGGATATAGAGCTGTTGACCAAGACGTGACAGGGGCAAACCTGTCAAATTTAATTCCCTTTAAAAAACAGTAGATTATCAGGGGCCCTACCTAGAGAAAGCAGATATAACTGCTGGCCATCTTGCTGTTTCGGATAAATACCCCCCCTTCCTCGAGAAAGGTCGGCTAAAAGAATGACTAGAAAAATTGTGCCGTTTGGTCACAATGAGTCTGTGTAGTTTGTATTACTCCTTGTGCTTTTAACACTCATGTTATGTTCAAATACTCAAATACTCAACACAGTGACACCTACTGGTCAAATAATACTCACTGTCCCTTCAATAAACGCAAATTAACTCACTTAAGAGGGGAAACAGGTCCACACAGTTGTTCCCAACTGTTTTCAAACTGGCTGGAGCGCACGATTGTTCCGGAATTCTCACAGATAGATCATTTGAACAAACATGACACTGACTGTGTTTTTAGTAAGAAATTGACATCTGAAAAAGGTCAAAATCTCCAAAAAGTTGATTCACCTAGATATGTCTTCTCAAATGCCTAAGATAAATATGCTCAACTCCAAAATATGACAATACAGTTTTCAACATAGAGTTCACTGGGTCTAGTGTCTTCACAGTACTTACAATATCCTAATCCTGCCGATTAATTGAGACGTGTACGGAGAAAGTTGTACATATTGACGATGAAATGAATGACAAGTGTGATGACAAGAATTGCAAAAGAATGATGGCAAAGAAGGGGCTGAGGAAGCAGTAGACAGTAATCCTGTCTAATTCACTTAGGGTTGCGCTGAGGGTGCAGGACACTAAGAGGATTTGGGACATTCTCTAAATTAGATCAGCAAGAATAACAAATTGTGAGGAGAGGTGGGGCAGAGGGCTTGAGGGGGCACGACGCGAGAGGTGGTATGACCCGACCGATGGGCATAAGGGGACAACTGGTGCCCTAAGCGAGGGGAGGAATTGTGGAGAGCAAGACGAGATTTTAGGATTTTCCTGATCAAGATAGAATCAAAAGAAAGATTCAAGCAAAATCGAATAAATGTTTTGCAAAGCCATCCGTGCACAGTGGTCAATCAGTGTCATAGTTAATAAGTAATCCAAACATTCAATCCTGATTTTTACTATTACTGTTATAACCTAGGTGTTAAATTGTAATCTGCAGCAAAGCCCCGGGCATAAGGGGATGCAGAGGGTGACAGTCGCTGGTTGATCCATTCATAGTGTAATGCTGATCCTGTTTGCCCTGCTAGCTTCCGATCGTTCAAACCGACTTATGCTACTGTAGGTATGATTTAGCGGCATTACTGCACGATTACAAATCTTCTTTAATGACTTATGCTTTTGATTATGATTAGCAACAGACATCAAAGTCACCCGGGAGTTAAAGCGTCAGTATTTCAGCTCTTGTTGAATGATGTTTATGTCAAGCTAATTTTTTCATTTGTAATTCCAAATAATACATAAATATTGTGAAATCAAATACTATTTATGGTTCATTTTACTATGAATACAATAGGACATTTTTGTCTTTGGAATTTTTCATTAATGACTTTAATGCTATGGGTATTTACTAAACCACATGTACACACACGCGTGTTCTGCCTCATGCTTGGCGCGTGTACGTCTGCATTGGGATTAGGAATCGATTAAGATGAAATTGGACTGCAGGCCAACAGGAGGTAGAAAATGGCAGGCATTGAGAGGAAGGAGGGGCTGGTCAGCTTTTTTAGCCTGCGGCATGATTACTGTGGGCCTTCAGAGCAGACTGCCCACCAGCTTGTTTCTGGAGGATTAGTGCTCGGGAAAGAAATGAATCATATTTCTAAGTCCAGAGTGTAGCCGTGTCTGTGTCTCCACACTCCCCTGTCCATATGCTGCCACCAGGAGATTATAGGAACCTCAGAGTGTATCCTTCCATCCATCCATCTATCCATCACGTATTGCGTGTGGACCTAAATGCAGGGAAGCCAGAACCGAGGCAGGTGTGCTCAAAAAGCGTATTAAAAAAAAATCGATGCAAAGCAACAAAAAAATCAAGTGTCTACAAAACAACAAAATGTGCAAACCAAACCTTTAATAATAGTGGATGACATCAGAAATGACAAGGATATGGCAACCAAGATGACAATGGCAATGACCCGACACAGTGTGCTGTTCAAGCAGTCAATATAAAGTCTTGGGATAATTAGTAACAGGTGTGGGGAGTTGGGGCACAAGTGTGTCCAATTCCACAGCCGGTTGGTGGTGGTGTGCCATACCCTGACCCTCTATCTATCTATCTATCTATACATCCATCTATCTATCGATCTAACTCTCTGTCTATCTATGTTTCTCTCCGTCTGTCCGTCTGTTCCTTTCTCCCTCCGTCTGTCTGCCAATTTCTCCCTCCGTCTGTCTGCCAATTCGTCTCTCTTTCTATTTACATCTATATCATCTCGCTATATGGCTTTCTGTTAAGCTATGTAAGTATCAATCTGTCTGTTACTCTGTATTTGCGAGTGTGATTCCATCGCAAATTTGTGAAAAACTATCGTTACAGTTCAACCTGAACCTCATGAGAGCATTTTAACTTTATGCATTTCCAAATATTTTTTTAATCAAAATTTAATTTGCCTTTTTGGCTTTGCGCAACTCACATTCTCAATGAAAAATTAATTAAAACACACTAATGAAATATAAACTGTTACTTTTTTGCATACTACTGATTTTTGACTAAACCTCCTCTATACAATATGTTCTCATCATAGAAAAGTTATAAAAATAACCCAAGGTAGACACAAAGTTTAGACAAGTTTTTTTAATATTTCAGAAACATAAAAGCTATCTCGCATGGTAATGGTGTAGAGAAGTCAAACAAACAAAACATAGAAGTCAAATAAAGAATACAAAATAATAATCGTGATTTATGTCAGAAAAATAAAGTAAACATGAAATATGCTAAAGACAAAAGCAGAGTTAAATACATTTAGAAGCATAAACAGCATTGTTCCTAAAACTGCTAATTTTATCCGATGAAACCCTGAGTGTGGAAAAAAAGAGACCAGAAAAAAAAAGGCAGTTTTCTAAGGTTTAAAAATGAAAGTTTCACATTAACATTTTTGCTGTTCCAGCGTTAAATATATACAAAAAGTCACCAGAAGCATTTTGGTAGTGGCCGTTGAATCTAAAGAAATAATAACACTGAAGTTGATAGCAGTCCTTAGACTGGTAATGACTTTAGAAAGATTACTACTTTTTCAACTTTGACAATTCTACAAAAGTGTAAAGAAACAACAATATTTATGTCTAATACAAAAAGATACATAAAATACATTAACTATTGATACCCATTCGGTTTTTACATGTTGGATAAACGGATTGAGCGCGTCCTTTGAGCCGGTGCTTCGGCTTAGCCTTTACCTGAGGCAGTCATTTTGTCCACCACTTGTTTCTCACCAATAAAAACAATAAATCCTTTTATAGATTAAAGCCCGAGTGGTTTGACTCTGCCAACTTCCTGCGAATAGAAGCACAGGAGAAGGAGTGCCGATCGCCACAATGCGCCCATTGTTGCCCAAGAGTTGATCCTATTAAACCAACAAAGCACCACTCGATCTAATGATTACAAGCATGCTCAGAGGCACCAGGTTTGTACTGCAGTCACTTCAGGGGCCCCGTCAACCCTCTTGACATGGCTGAAGAGGGTCGGTATCAAAGAAGGCTAACTGGGGGGGAAGATCATCTTTGAGGGCCTTTTGATCGCCACCTACCAAAGGGTCCTGATAGGAAAGCTGATCCGGATGATGGGAAGCAGACCCATTTGAAGAAATAACAAGTAACCGTTTTTTTTTTCAAGTATCATAGCTGAAATTATTTTGTAACGGATGGTTTGGAATTGAGCCCAGCGTTAATAGAAAATAAAAAAGGATTCCTGCTAGATTTCTATGTCGCCCTGTCAAATCAACCTTATCCATTTGCATTGGCGTGCACAGACATAGGAGAGGGCAAATGCTCAGAGGACAAAAAAGATTGCTTTATCGCATTTTATTTTGAAAATTCAAATGTAAAAATAGGTAGGAAATTTTAATAAGCACACAAGTTGACTTCGATTTGACGTTTATTCGCAGAATTCTCTAAACAAGTTTTTCAACATTTTACACATGTGGTCGACCACAAAAAGTACATTGGGAGTCTATGCTACAATACTTTTCCCACTTTGTTTCTAAAACAAAATTTGTTCCTAGGTACAATAGTTTAGAAAGGACAGCATGTCGGAATTTTAAACACAAGACTGGGAAATTTCGACTCCATTTTTTTACATGTTATTCTTTCAAGCAAACAAAATACAATAACAAAGAAAGGACACGTTTTGCACGTTTGTGCAACTATTCTAAAAAAAATCTGTCAATCATTATTGACTTTAGAAAACTTAAATACTTGTTTTTTAAAAAGGGCACTTTTTGATAGGGCCTAGAGCAGGGGTCTCCAACCTGTTTGAAGCTGAGAGAAACATTTTGTTCCTAATTAGTGCAAAAGGCTACCAGTTTGATATGCATTTTTAGATTAACATGTTATTACTATGTTATTAGTGCGTTATTACCAGGTTGTCATTATTAGTGGGCAAACCACTATTACAGCATGTCAGTAAGAAATCACATTTCCTAGAAAAAAACAATAACCAATCATATATTTTCAGAACCAGTCTACAGTCTACTCAGGTGGTCTTAGGGGGCTACCAGGTGCTTGCAGGCACCACGTCGGAGACCCCTGGCCTAGAGGGAGTAGCTCTAGCACCACCTTGTGTCTAACTGAGCACGCCACTTTTTATTTAGTGTCTTCAAACAACAGTGACTGTAATTCCAGATTTTTCCCCTTTGCCTATCGCTACCCACGCCATGCAATTTACAAGACCTGGAACTTCCAGGAGCTCTGGTCTTTGTAGTCCAGACAGTCTGTGGCATTGAAATTGAGCTTCCAGGCACCTTGGTCCTTATAGTCCAGACAATCGACAGCTCCGAAGCCAAGGGAAGCGGCCGTGTAGCCTTGGGAGGAGAGCGAGGCTGGGGACTGACTGAGGGGGCCCCCCATGGAGGAAGCAGTGATGGGGCTTAGGGCACCCCCTGTACCAGACAGCTGCGGGTGCATGGGTGATAAATAGGAGCTGCAGTCCAGGCCGGTGAAGTAAGAGGAGGAGCCACCATAGCTTTGACTGTAGGCTGGGGCCTGGCTGTAGGTCATGGGGTAGGCGCTGGCGCGTTGCATGCAAGGGGTGGTGGAAGCTGAAAGGGGATCGGGCAGGGGGGAGATGGAGGCTGGGCTCCAAATGGAAACAGTGGCGCTTGCAGAACTGGGGTTGGGGGTGATGGCGGTTCCTGGGGGAGGTGGCGGAGGACTGTAGGGCCCATTGGCGGGATTGGCGCCGGCATCGGCATTGGCATCCCGGACTGGAGAGGCCTTCTTCTTCGGGGGCCGAGGTTTAGACTGCCCTGTGCTCTGCTGCTGCTGTTGGCGGCACTTGGCACGGCGGTTCTTGAACCATACCTGAATGTCAGGAAAGCCACATTATTATTTGAGCATTCAAATCAAATTGATCATCAAAATTTTCTTTTGAATTTTTTTGTTCTTTTGGTCGGTCATTTAATACTTTCTGAGTTTTGTATATTTTCAAAGGTGCCGTATGGAATTTGGATCTTTAATACTCGCTGATGCCCTGTTTTGGTTAGTGTCATCATTGCAGCCTCTGTCAAGCTCATTGTTGTGCATGCAAGTACGTGCATTTCAATGACGCACTGAAATAAACTCTTCTTTTTTCATCGTTCTTGGGGTTTGGGTTGGCAATTGGACTGTATTGGAAACAGGTCTTTTCTTACTTTCTTTTTTTCATTATACACTAACAAAAAACTGCAGTGACGAGCATAAAGACATGCTCATAATTCTTTGACCCTGGCCCCTTTCCTGCTACCTAATGTGTACTGTGGCCTGATCAGCTCTGCTAAAAGTCAGATAAAAGCAGATATGCGCACTGAAATAAAACAACATTAGGGCTCTTCAAACTCATTTAGGCTATGTTAACACATACTTAATAAAGATAATATTTTACTTATCACTTTTTAACATCCCTTTAAACAACACACCCCTCTTAAATCTTTATCATTTTGCCATTATTTATTGTTCTTTTTACTTAACTGTAGAGCAATATTCATTCTTTTAAAGGATGTTTTAAAACAACAATGAATACTCTGCTACAAATTGTGAAGGCAAAAAGTCCTGAATGTTCCATACATTCTATTATATAAAATTATTTTCATGCATTTTGAGGAAACAGAAATGAAAGTATGCACACATGAACTATAATTAAATTGATTAATTAAATCCACTTTTTGTTTCATTGTATCAAAGAAAGATATTCATGGGATATTTGCAGAAATGTCACTGCTGTTCTGTGTTCACATTTTTACCCAAGAAATACAAGCCTTGTATAATATTTTCCGTGGTATTTGTGATAAAGTTCATAGAGCAAAAATATAATTTGGGTTCTATTTTGGACTAGTTATGAATGTTGTTTTTCTAATTTCATTTGTCTTAACCTTCTTACATATTATTTGAGAAAACTAATTTAAGATTTTAGTTTCTACAAAAATAAGAAAAAACTGGTATTTAATATTTTAGTACAACTGTTAAACATTAGGAAGAGTTCTATAATTATTTTAGTACTAAATATTTACTAAGTCTAAAATAATTGCAAATTAATTCTATATTATTCGTATTATTTTATTATTATTATTATTATTTTTATTAATATTGGGTTAAATGAAGTGTATTTTTTTAGTTAAAAGAAGTTTTAAAATTATAGTTGTTTTTAATATGAGAAAACATTTTCTTTTAATTATTAAAGTAAGGAACATAACACATAAAACAAACAAATATATCTGTAGAAAATAAGGACTTTTTACGGAAAGATTATTTGCCTTGATTTCATATTTGATTTTTCTCATCAGGCATCTTCCAACATGGATCACATAACAAAATTAACAAAATACCACTGATTATTTCACTTTTTTTTTAAATATTTTGACTGGAGTTTTTGTAGTGTTCTATGGCTTTATTTGCGCAATTAGATAATAACTTATATAATATGTGCAGACAATCATCTTTACAAAGTGGTACCTCAACTTATTGATTCAAAATGGTTGATGGATAATTAATGATATCATATTTGTTTAATTGGTTTTCGTTACCAAGAGAAAAAAAATGGAGAAGTAAACCATAACTGTCAATTCGATAGAAAGATGATTAGCCGAATAAGTTTTGAAAAAAAAACTGATTTAAAAAAACTATTGATGATGTGTCATCTTTACCTGGACTCTAGACTCGGGCAAGTTGATCTTGAGGGCGACTTCTTCTCTCATGAAGATGTCCGGGTAGCGCGTTTTGGCAAAAAGAGCTTCCAGGATGTCCAGTTGTGCACGCGTGAAGGTGGTGCGTTCACGGCGCTGCTTACGTGGGGTGCCTATAAGCGTGGAAATAAGTAAGAAAACATCAGCCTCACCGTGGGTTTCAGTTGCATACCTGTAAACTTATACTGTCCTGCTGTATTTTAGACGTTTTTTTATCGTTTCAAATTGTGTACGCCGTGTAATAATGTTTTACTGCTTCGTATAAGCTAAATATACTAAAAGTGGAGAAAGAACTAAGATATATATATATATAAATATATATATATATAACATATTTCCACAAAAACAGGTTTATTTTTATTCTACATCGAATGTGTCAAACTCATGGCCCCGGGGGGATAATGTGCCCCCCAAATGCTTAAAATGTGTCAAAATGGTCAAAAGAGTCCTTTAACATTGACCACTAACTGCCGCAAGATGCCAGTATCCTTATATCAATAGGTAGAATTGAGAAATAAATGATCCTAAAAAGAACATTAAGTTGATTTGTTATATTTAGTTTATAAAATAAACTACCGTTTAAATATTTGGGCTTGTTTAGACATTTCCCTTCTTTGACAAAGGCAAAAGTTGAAGGATACATTTTTTAAACGAAAATAATTACTTCCAACCCCCTCTTGAATTAACTTTGCATTCATTTTGCAAATACTTTGATTATAATAAAAAAAATAAGTGTGACTTTTCATAGAAAACACTAAGTTTCCTGGGTGACCCAAACCTTTTGAACGGTGGTGTAAAGGCCTGTATGCTGTGCTGTTTTTTAAATGAAAATTGAATAAATAATACATTTTACATGAAGAAGAACATTTATTTCACTTGCCATTCGTTTACATTTAGTAACGTTTAGAAGTTGCATCAGGCCCTTTAGGCAGAGCTATTACGCTGATTTGGCCCTGGGTGAAAATGAGTTTTGACACCTGTGAGTAAATAAATGCTGCCTTGTGTTTATAAGGTTTATTATCACTTAACAAAGAGAATCGCAATAAGGAGAGCAATTGGCTGAGCTTGGCTAGTATGAAATTGAATCCTGTGTCTCACTTTATTTTTATTGTTGTTATTGTTATGACGTATTTTGATTTCATTCTTCGATCTATATTTGTTGATACGTTTTTAAACTAAATGAACAAAAAAATCGTGTTTTAAAAGATAACACGTGTGATGAACGAAACAGGGTGAAAAGCAAACATTATATTCGTCAAGAATGAAAATCTCGTCCCGATTTTTCGATACTGTGGGGCCCACCTGGCATGGAGCTTGCCTTCTGTCATCTATTTATCACAGATGACAGATGTTGCAAAGCATGGCTGGCACTAAACCAAATACAAAGACGGTCCCTCATGGAATATAGGTTACTTTTTAAATGCGACAGATTGCGCTATGATTTAACGTTAAATCCTTGTGAGAACAAACAAGCTTCCATTCATACACTTTTGTGAATAATTTGGTCTTTAATCCATCTAACTTTATAGGTCAAGAAAAGACACACAGTAAAAACAGTTCGTGCGTTCCAGTCAATTTTTCCGCATTTTCGGACGGTCATAACAAGAATTATTATTATTTGTAGGGTTTACTTACTGGGGTATCCAACGGCGGTGGTGTGCAGCAGATCCATGCCCGGGCCGGACAGAGTTAACCCGTTGACGGCGTAATGGGGTTGCTTAATGTAGGACATCATGCCTCCTGTTGGCTTTAAAGCGCTCCCTCACTTGGTCCTCTTCCCCTCACGACACCGACCTCCTCCTCTGCACCTCCTCCTCTTTCTGTTTTCCTCTCCTCTCTCTCTTTCTCTCTCTCTCTCTCTCTCTTTCTCTTTCACTCACTCTGGTATCCCGTTTTATGGTTATTTCTTCCTTTTCACCCTCCTCCACTGTATCCCCTTCACAATGCCAATCCACCTGTTGCTATACTTTAAGACGCCCCTCAAGAGCGACAAAAAGCCACAAGCGAGCACCTCACTAATATAGGACAATAAAATTGTATTAATTTTACAACCTGATGAGTGTTTCGTCCAGGACAAAGCAGAGTACAACTAGAAGATACTTTCCCCCAAAAAAATGAAGTCCCAAAGGAGCGCTCGGTTTTGTGCTCTGTGGTGATGTGCGGAGGTTGCAGGCTGCAGAAGATGCGCTTGGGAGCGGAGTGGACAAGTGAGGGGAGAGAAGAAGTGGTTGGCTAATTAGAACTTACTCAAGTAGACACCCACATCCGCCTACAACTCTCCACTCCCTCCCCATTCTCTCTCTTCTCTCTCTCTACCTCCCTCTCTCTCTTTCATGCATGGTTGGTATATATTTGTTTGTGGGTTTTTTGCGCGCAGCACAAAAACAACATCAACCACTAACTACCAAATGGAAACAATAACATATTTCCACAAAAACAGATGGAAAATACAATTACATTGAACATAAACCTGTCCCCAAAGAGGCTAGACTGAAACAGAAGCTTTTAACTGCCCTCACCCATTATTTATTTTTCTTCTTGAAAGTCATATTCAGAATCGAAACAAAAAGTCTGATTCGTGCCCCACAAAAAGAGAAAAAAGGGGGGAAATTGTATAACCATCATTTTAATGACGTTTATTAGTTTTTTTTTACCTATGCATTAATTCTTCGTTTACTTCAAGTTCAATGGCGGTTGGTACATCATTTCGGTGCATTGCCGCCCCTTTACACACATTAATCAGTGAAAAAATGTTTTGTACATTAATATTTTTATACTGCATTTCGGTTATACAAAAATATTTTGATTTGATTTTAAACCTGCTATTATGCCGCTAGTGACTCTTATACATATAATACCCAAAGACAATCTTGATATTAATCTTCTTGGATATTTATCGGAAATACGTACGATAAATTAATATAAATAATACGAATTTTCCTTAAAACTTTTATACACACACTGTAGTTTATTATTGAATACATGCAATTTTAATTCACATTAGATTTTGTTTTAAGTAACCCATTAAAATATATATTTTTTCTCTACAAATTGTTCTCAAATAGACCAACGCATACTGCCCTATAAGACGGTCCTATTCACTTGGCAACGTTTGTTTTTTTAAATGATTTTTTTTCCCCTAATGGATTATTTTTATCAAAGACTGTGCATAACTCATCTTAATTCAAAGGACAATTTTAAAAAAACAACGCAGAAAGATAGTCAGTAAAAGTTAAGTACAATAAACTAAATAAGTAAATGTATGTATGTAATTCAATACGAAGTAATAAACGAAGGAAAAATACAAAATATAGCTTTGTAATGATTTTATAAAATTCGTTCATATGTTACACGAAAGTACTGTATTGTCTATGGAAATAAGGGGTTGACTCCAGCTGATTGTAGAGGGGTACAACCTGCAGGCAAGTCGGATTAAAGGCAGCACAAAAGAGCACTTGTTTCAGGATTCAATCCGCTTTGGAAACTCATGCGACATAAAAGGTCCCACTGAACCCATGAACAACAAAAAAACACTGATAATAATTATGAAAACAATAATAATTATAACGGAAAAGGCAACATTCCATCCAGCCATTATCTGCAACGCTTATCTCTATATTAATAGATCACATTTTACTTGAAATGTTTTCATTGAGTGTACAAGAGCCTTATTTACTCTTTCTTTATTTATTCTGATCAAATAATATTTGCTTTAATATAATTTAGTTACACCTTACTAAAAGAAAAACCATGACTAGAGTTTGCCTGTATTTAGTTAGTTAGTTTAATAGGTTCTATTTTTGATTTTAATATAAAGCACATTTTAAGAGTATAGTTTTGATCATGGATGGACTTTCTAAGCAAAGGAATCATAGTCAACGCAATTATAAAACTGTAGAATTGTGTTTTTCTGTGTTGTTTTTAATTTTTTTCTCCTTTATATATGTATATGGGCGGGGGGGGGGCACTCATACTTTACATAAAAAGGAGCAAAATGTTTACCAATATTAAGAGTTTTAATGATCTTCTGATTGTGTGAAAACGTTGTGGGCCAAATGTATTGTTTTACTTCAGATTGAAATATTTTTTTCTACCCGTAAATTTGCACTCGTAAAAGTAGAATTTAACTACAATGAAAATAAAATTGACAATTACGGTTTCTTTCTGCTTTAATTTGTATGTTTCGGAGTCATATATTCCAAGAAAAATATCCTCCCAAAATAGTTTGAACCAATTCTCAATCTTTTCGGCTATAAATGAAAGATTTCAGAGCAGATTTTTTCTTCACCAAGGGACAGTTGCAAAATAAATGCCTTACAATTTCAAGGTCAGCAGAACAAAATGTATAATAACTTTCCTACAAATTTTTGCGACATGCACGTCGGAGATGTACATCCTGAATCATTTTAAAAGGAAGTTTCTCACACCGTTACCGAATCTCTCCACGCCATTTCCCTGAATCCAAAAGCCGATTCTCTTTGCTTGTTAATTGAATCGGCTTTCTTATAGTTTAAAATCCACGCGTGCACGCGCGCACCCACACATACATAGACATGAAAGACAAACACGCCAGCCCATGTAACTGCAGCCCAAAGTGTATAAGGGGTTTATCTAGCTGTGTAAAGCCAAAGCAGAGATATAAAGACACACTCGGAGCTGCAGGCAGAAATTCAAGCGCTCGTTTCAATGTCCTCAAATGTGACGTGAAAAATGTCTTCACCTGCTCAATGAGGTGAGTGTATTTCGTAGACGGGCCTGTGAATGCTCCGTGGGAGTGCGAGAGCGCGCGCGTGCACGTGAGGCTTGTGGTTTGCGCACTGTCTACTGTCATGATGCTTATTTTTATTACTTTTTATGAGGTTCCATTTCCTTGCAACAGCTAAGACTAAACGAGTAAACAAAAAATAGAATAAGATAGAGGAAAATGAAGAGGGCCTGAAGGCCCACGCTTTGTGCGCGCGCAGCTGCAGCGTGCACCCGCTTTACCACGTAACAGCCGAGAAAAAAAACGAGTTGACTTTGGGGCTGCAACTAACGACTATTTTAATAATCGAGAAGGCACCAACTAGTCGAATAATCTGATGATTATTTGTATTTTTCTTGAATTTTGCATCAATTTTATGTAATTGTGTGTTATATGATAATAAACACAAGAAAAATGGGTACAATGAAAAATGTTTTTTTTTTATTCAATATATTCCAAATTGTTACGAAAATAGGCACTCTGCCCAGTCAGCAGAGACATAAACCATTGATAAACATCTGCCCATTTTCTTAGGGAAGGGCAAATGGATAACAAATTAAAATAAATTAAACGTTTTTTAACCCTATAAACCAAGAAGAGGCACATTTGCAGCAGTAGAACAGTAAACAAAACAAATAGGATATCCATTTTTGAAGTACTGTAATCCCTTGCTGGATCGCGGTTTATTTATCACGGTTTTGCTAGTTTGCGAATTTTCATCTTGCATTGCGTTCTGCATTTTGTTTGGCCAAGAAAAGTAAGATTCTTTATACCGCCAACAAAACTAAACACTAAACTGGCTATGGAGTCATATGCGGGTCTTTGGCCATGTCACTTTTAAAAAAACGTTTGATAATGGAAAAACATGTGGGTTTTTTTGTCGGATAAGCCCAGAAGGTGAATTTAGAGTTTTAATGCATCCACATGATAGCGGCAAAGTGTCATGTGAAGTAAAGTGGATAGTTTCCTGAATCCATACAGTTGTGCATTAAAAAAAGGATTTATTTTTTTACTTTATAATTTGACAGAGTACAAGTTATCAGTTAAAAGAAACATTAGAGGAATAAAGGTTTGTACTTTACGGGTTTCAACTATCGAGGGAAGTTTTTGTACCAACCCCCGTGAACTCTACGTTTAGGGGTCAACCCTAAAGTATGTAACAAAAGTGCTTGATGCGGTTTTCAAACTGCATCCATTTAATTTCCAATATGTTTGTCAGGCATAACTCTCAATTTATCATTTATAGTGAAATACGGGGATAAAAAATGTACAATGCAATATAATCAAAACCATATTGGCTTGAACGCTACTTGAATTTTGCCGATATAAGTCACTTTCCGTCTTTTTCAACTATCTGACGTGATACCTAAATATTCTTGAATCACCCATCTACCGCCATGATACGCAATGTCAGCTTTGCAAACTTTGCAACATGTTAAGGTCTGGTACGCCCCCTTCCACCAGAGGGCGCCCATCGTGTTTGAAAATGGGCAAAGCTGTGTCCAATTATCGTAACGCTTTAAAGGGACATTTTGAGTAGCACATGCGGTCGGGTCATTTTTACTTCAACTGTCATTGCGACATCAGATTTGTTTATTTTGTTTCCTGTTTCTGGTTTGGACATTTTGTTAGTTGTTTGTGCCCACTTGTATTTTTTGGGTAATTGGGTTATTTAATTTTCACTGCCATGCCAGGTTTGCTTTTCTTTTTTTTGGGTGTCATGTGTGCCCACTTGTAAGTTTGTTACTTTGTTCCTTGTATGTATCCAAATCCGGTGTTGTTCTTTCTTTGTTTGGACTTTGTCAGGGATGGTTTTGTTTAGATATATTGATGTTTTATGAACCCTTGTTTGTCACTTTGTACCTCATTTTGGTTGAAATGGCATCCCTGCCTCTGTATATTTCATCCTATATGAGTCCACCCCTAAAATCTAACGTGTAGTTTTTTTATTGGCTGTGTGTAGATGAAAGTTCTCCCAAACTTCAGAAGTTTTGGTATTCGCAGTTGACGTCGACGCCGCCATTTCTGTGTTCATGTTACCACTCCAGACGGAGACGCTAGTCTCAGCTGAGATTATATTCATGTAGAGATGCCTTTTTATGATGACATCTCTCTTATCATTTTTTGTCATCAATGTAACTAATTGTTGCAGCCCTATTTGATACAAACATTAACCTATCCTATCTTTTTTATACTTCTAACGTTCGTATTGTGATGGGAATTGGCTAACTGTTAGCGCTGGGTCAATTTTTGAGCTGGGGTCAGTCCTGACCACCAAAATGAAAGAGGTATCGGTCAATATTGTGAATAGTACATGGTAACAAACATGATATGCCTCCATAACTATAAATTCCTATTGTGAAATGATATAATGGCCCTTGAGACACATGTCTCTTATTTTTAAGAAGAAAATGAGATTGTTCAACCTCAGTATGCTAATGTGAAATCCATAAATAATTCCCGGTACTTTCTGAATAATGAAAAATCAATATTAGAATATCATTTTTAAAAAGAAGTTGAACATATAAAGTTTTATTGTAATTACATTGATTGTGTCGGAGTCAAATTTGACCCTTATAGATTTTTTTTTAGAAAGAAAGAGCCTTTGTTCTTTAGAAAACAACTTTAAGTATATTTACACTTTACAGTAATTGGTGCAATTTCCGATTGTGGATTTTTCAAAAACAGTGAACCTTTGTTTATCACGGTTACGCTCCAAATAGGTGAAATCCATTAACAAGAAACTTTAATTACAAAAATAAAAATGAAATACTTTCAAGGACAAACCTTTTTTAAAGGCCCAGGCATCCCCTCAACAAACAAAAGTTCTGTATAGTGTGCCTGTAAAAAATGTATTTATTTGTTACCAATATAGCTTAAGGGCTGTTTAGCCAATCAGAATGCAGTATTTCTTCAATATATTCTTGTATTTAACATAAGCAAAATTGTCCTATCCAGATAGTATATCATTTTTCTCTTTAAGAAATACTTTCTACCCAAAAAACAAGTGCGTTGAACAAGACAATTCTACTTTGGCAAGATGTTTTTGCAGAATTTGAAAATTGTTATATTTGACCACTAGATGTTGCTGTATTGTGTAGTGCAACCGAAAACTTGTGGTACCAAGCACGTGGAAAAATGAAAAACTATGGAGGCTCAATGAGACTAAACGGCACCATTTTTTCTCATTTTTTTTCCCAGCTTTTCACAAAGTTTTATTTTTAGGGGGGTACACTCAGCACCAAAATGGTGGATAATCATGTCAGCTCCCTCTAGGTGAGCCTCATCTTCTGTAAAAAAAAAACACAAGTTCAAGGTTTCTTCATTTTCCTCATGTTGAGGTTTTTGAGTTTTTCCTTGCCCTCATGTAGGTTTTAGATCAGGGCATAGTGTAATAATAGTCTGTGGTTTGCACTAATACGTTGTCTGTGCAGCCTTTTGAGATTCCTTGTGATTAAAGGCTATACAAATAAACATGACTTGACTTAAACCCGAAATAAAATGCAGGTTCATGTATTTTTGCTTATTTGGTTATTATTCATATCAATGCGTATTTTAAAAAGAATTGAAAATTTCACCATTGGGAGGCGCTAAATTGTATAGAGTACAAATTCCAGTATTTTTCTTAAAAAACAAGTTAAATATCTATAAAATAGAATATTGACACACAAAACCAGCTAGATTTCTTGCCAATTGGATAAGAATTGCAAATAAATCTCAGCTAAATAAAAGGTAGAACCAATATGATCCTAGTCTCTCCCTCAATTTAGCTTCAAGGTTTGACTTTATTCCTATATCAAAACAATTGCGAAATTGTTTGTGCGCTATTTTGTCGAGTCTGACTTTGTGAGTATAGTTTAGAAGCACTAGGACCCGGAGCGCAAACAAATTAAGGACAGCCTCGGCGTAAGAGGCTTAGTGCATCTAATCTATACTTACACACACACCGACACAAACGCACACAGACACACAAAGGCACACCGAGTGAGTATTTCATAAACATCCCATTTTCCTCCAAGCACGCATACACGTCCCTGCAGAGGCCCGCCATTGTATTTTCATTTGCTTTTCATTTTCCCTCAACTCTTTCATTGCCCTGCTTGACCCGCTCGTCCCTTCCACGTTGATGGAGAACATTTGCCCATATGTTGGACTATTTTTTTCTCATGCAATTTCATTAGCTGGTGCAAAACAACCTGCCCTTCAGTCAACTACAGCATGGTTTAGCAACCTGACGCATACTTTTTGTTTAATTGAAAAATCTCGAAGCACACCTTCTGTTAAAACATTAATTTTCTTCTTGCTTAAGTATAAAAGCAGGGGTTGCTAACCTTTTTCAAGCTTAGAGCTACTTTTTTGTTGAATTGCTACCAGTTTGGTGTGTATTTCTAAAACAACATGTTATTAATCTGTTTTTACCATGTATTTTTATTATATTATATTATATTATATTATATTAAATTATATTATATTATATTATATTATATTATATTATATTATATTATATTATATTATATTATATTATATTATATTATATTATATTATATTATATCATATTATATTATATTATATTATATTATATTATATTATATTATATTATATTATATTATATTATACAGTATTATATTATCTACCACCTCAGTAGCCTAGATGGTAGTGTGCCCGCTTTGAGACTGGGAGGTCGCTGGTTCGCGCCTCGACCGAGACATACCTAATTGGTATAATGGCGGCGCCCTCTGGCTGCGGCTGCATCGACTCGCTACAACGGGTCAGGTGTATCGACATTTCGTTCTGTGTACATTGTTACAAAGAATGACAATACAAAGGAAATTATTATTATTATTATTATTATATTATATTATATTATATTATATTATATTATATTATATTATATTATATTATATTATATTATATTATATACCAGCTCAGTAGCCTAGATGGTAGTGTGCCCGCTTTGAGACTGGGAGGTCGCTGGTTCGCGCCTCGACCGAGACATACCTAATTGGTATAATGGCGGCGCCCTCTGGCTGCGGCTGCATCGACTCGCTACAACGGGTCAGGTGTATCGACATTTCGTTCTGTGTACATTGTTACAAAGAATGACAATACAAAGGAAATTATTATTATTATTATTATATTATATTATATTATATTATATTATATTATATTATATTATATTATATTATATTATATTATATTATATTATATTATATTATATTATATTATATTATATTATATTATATTATATTATATTATATTATATTATATTATATTATATTATTCATTCATTCATTCATTCATTATCTGCACCGCTTATCTTCAGTAGGGTCGCGGAGGTGCTGGAGCCCATCCCAGCTATCTTTGGGCAGTGGGCAGGGGACACCCTGAACTGGTTGCCAGCCAATCGCAGGGCTATATTATATTATATCATATACTATATTATATATCATATTGTATATTATATTATATTCTCAATCGGGCCCCAGTGCTATGGAATGATCTTCCCCCTGAGATTCGATCTGCAACCTCAGTGGAACTGTTTAAATCTAGGCTTAAAACACACTTCTATTCTATAGCGTATGAATAACCAATATTCTTTGTTGACAATAGCTGCGTATTATTTGTTATTGCAACATCCGTTGCAGCCTGGTCATCCTGGAAGGTTAGTCCATTTTACTCATGTTGAGGTTCTTGAGTTTTTTCTTCCCTTCATGTAGGTTTTAGATCAGGGGATGGTGTAATAATAATCTGTGGTTTGCAATAATCTGTGGTCTGTGCAGCCCTTTAAGGCTCCTTGTGATTAAGGCTGTCACAAATAAACATGACTTGACTTGACTATTTATTAGATGTAAGAATAGGCTCATGCAACCACTAAACAGCATGCCAGTCAGATATCAAATTTCTTAGACAATTATAATGATTCATTATATATCTTAAGAACAAGTCAGCAGGCTATGCTACTCAAGCGGTCATTAGGGGCTAGCTGGTTGGAGACTCAAGATATAAAGGTGTTCTTGTCAATTGTGTTCACTGTGCCTCAGGAGGTAATACAATTCACAGTATTTATTTTGGTACTTAATCTTGTCGTAGGATTTTATGATATTTTAACCTGTTTTAGTATATCTCTTAATTTTGTTTTTCCACACAGTAATAATACTAGTTTTATTTTAACATTCTGTAGATATGGACCATATGTTCACCGAGGTAGTATTAAAAGTTAATTGTTAGTTTGATATCGTTTATATTAAAGTAGTCAGTTATAGTTAATTTAACACTACCCCAGAAAAAATATATGGCCCTTATCTACATGCGTGTTAATCCCATTTTGGGTTCTATTCATGTTGTAGCTGATTCTGCTTTACTAGGACCTTGTTGCCAAATATGTGGACATATTTTTTTTTTAATTTACAACATTTAAAAAGGCTTTTCGTTTTTATATTTGTCAAAGTCCAATAAGCCCAAACAGCAAAGCGAAACAAAGAATACACATCGAACAAGAGCTCAGGTCTCAAAAAGTTCAGAATGTGATTTTAATGTGTAGAAAAACAGGCAAAATATGACTTAAGAGAACAAAAACATTTTTTTGTTTTACCTGTTCAGCCTTTTTTGTGGGGGAGTAAAATAATAAAAGCATAAAAATCTGAAAAATTGCATGCAATACTTTTACATTATCTGATTATTTACAATATTTTTCGCGGTGCAATGTTAAATAGCTTCTTGAAAAAAAGTTATTACATACATTTCTTAGTTCTACCTCATGAGCAGATAATTAGTGTATGAAAATGGAAATAAAGTTATCTAATGCCACCTACTGATATGGATGATGTTACCAGGCTGATCACTGGAAGAGAGGCAAGATTCTGAAGAACTCATGAATATACATATTTACATTGGCTCTGTGGATACACAGTCTCTTCATTATCATCATCATCATCATCATCATCATCATCATCATCATCATCATCATCACTCCTTCCACCATTTTATTTTTACCATTATCATGATTATCATCGCAGTCTCCATACATTTTCAGCATATTATATAACTAGAGTACCTGTTATGGTAACATAGTTCTCTTGGGTGCTCATGGTGAAACTGACTGCTATCTGGTGTGTGTTGTCTGTCATACAAGTATCTTTAGACCTGCTACCTTAGGGGGTCCGCCCCAAGCCCCAAGCTTGTACTCTAACTTCAATTTTGCTTGTCGCGTCGAGCAAATACTTACCGAAATGCCAGACTATAATCTGCACCTGACTATAAACCGCACACAAGACATTTGTCACGGAATATGGTTGGAGTGGTTGAGCTAATGGAGAAAGCCTTGGGAAGAGAAGCTTGTCGTATTGGCGATTAAATGTCTTGAGCAGGAATCGAAAACGAAACAGCAATGTAAAGTGGGAGCCCTGAGTATTTAGGGTAAAGGTTGGCTAATTGCATGATTGGGAGCACCAGGGCAGAGGAATTGTGAGCAGGACTGGAAAATTGGGTAATCCTGCCATCTCTTGGAGAAGGTGAGGGACTGCAGGCTCTGAACCATGCCAACCTTTGTTGAAACGTGATATGTTTACAAAGAAAGATGGTGCACAGATAGAGTTTTCAAAGTTTTAATAACTAACAGTGGCTCAGGAGGTAGAGCGCTCATCTTGGGATCAAGAGATTGCAGTTCGAATCCCGGCTCGAATCCCTTGTTACATGTTCGAAGTGTCCTTGGGTAAGACACTGAACCCCTAATACCCCCAATATGCAGGTTAGCGCCTTACATGGCTGCACGGCCGCTATTGGGAAAATGTGAAGCACACTGTAAAGCGTTTTGGGAAGTCTTGACTTGGAAAGCGCTATATAAATGCAGATCATTTCATTTCATTTCATTTCATAAAAACAAACACACACGAGATGTAGCAACACGAAAAACATAGCAACAGTGCTAACAGAGCTGTTCAAAAAACACACACTAGTAAAAATCACCAAGCTGCAGCACACACGATTGACAAAAAAAAACGCAGTTGCTTGATGAGAGTCAATTTATGCCATTTTTATTAATATACAAAACACGTTACCGTACGTTAAACTTTGTTGTCTGTGGTGCTTATTGGCAGTTGTAACATGCGTCTTCCTCGACACCACCTGTATCACTCTCACCTTGGCGGACGTTAAAAAAATGCATACAGTAGCGGCCACAGGGTTGAAATTGTGTGACAGTTTATAGTCCAGAAATTACGGTAAGTTTTCAACAACTCGATATGTAGCCTACACTGTAAAATCATTTGGGCCGATAAACTAAAAAAAGTCATAAATATGAATTAACCTAACTTCAAACAAAACTTTTGGTTAACACGATAAGTTAAAGGGGCACTGTGTAATATTTGACCACTATATGTCGCTGTAGTGTGTAGGGCAACCAAAAATGGATGCTGCAGAGCAGAAGGAAGAATGCAAACCACAGAGACTTGCAGGGTTTTGGTGGTTACAAAAGGTTCATTTATATGATAGCCCATGTATCTTTGATAATTATTCATATCAAACTTTTTGTTTTTTAATGACTGAAGTATTTTTACCACTAGGCGGCGCTAAATAATACACTCTGTCCATGTAAGCTATTTTTTGTCCTAAAAAATATCCTTAAAAGTATCATTTATCTCTTAAATTGTTTTGCCAATCTGGTAAATTTTAGTTTTTTTGCAGTGGAAAATCAGTTTACACTACATTGGCAGACAGTTTTGCCTATTAACAGTATAGTTTTATCTTGTTACTCTAAATGGATAAGATAATATATCCTAAAATCTATCAAAAGGATATTTTCCATGGTAGATTATTTTGTTCCTATAAAGCATTTTTCTAATCCAAGTAGAATTTATTTTCTTTAGCTAAGCAAATATAATCTACCATCTGCTAGACAGTGGTTTTCAAACAGTGTGCTAAGGCACACTAGTGTGCCGTTTCAGCTTGTCTAGTGTGCAGCAGGAAATTGCTTCAATTTGTCTTTTTATTGTTCAGTATATTTGACTTCTTCAATTGATCAACTAGGTAACTAACATTCATCCATATCAAAAAGCAGATTACTTTTTAATTATTTTTGTATACTAATTATCTGTTCATGAGGTCATACAGGGAATTATATTTTATACATATTTTGTTTCAATAAATTGTTTAAGATTACAAAGCAAAATAATAGAAAGATAGATCAAAATAAAAATCTTGCACAGAATTTTGCTGATATTAATTATTTTTATTATTTCATTGAAATAAAAAGCAGGTTAGAACGACAGATAATTCTTGCTCATTTTAAACAATATTTTTTTGTTAGAAGAAATATTATAAAACAGGTAAAACCGGAAAAATGTATACTAATAGATATTCATATATTTCATGCACACCTTATCTGTGTATTATTTCATATTGCAACATTGATTGCGGGGCGGCAGTAGCTCAGGAGGTAGAGCGATCGTTTTAGGATTAAGGGATCCCAGTTCGAATCCCGGCTTGTCCGTGTTACATGCCGAAGTGTCCTTGGGTAAGACACTGAAACCCCAATACCCCCAATAAGCAGGTTAGCGCCTTACATGGCTGCACAGATCACGGCCGCTATTGGGAAATGTGAAGCACAATGTAAAGCGCTTTGGGAAGTCATTGACTTGAAAAGCGCTATATAAATGCAGATCATTTCATTTCAGATCATTTCATTGCTACCAGGTCATCCTGGAAGGGCGATTACCTCATGTGCGGTCCCTTCTCAAGCTTTCTTCATTTTCATCATGTTGAGGTTTTTGAGTTTTTCCTGTCCCTCATGTAGGTTTTAGATCAGGGGATGGTGTAATAATAGTCTGTACTTTGCTTTAATCTGTAGTCTGTGCAGCCCTTTGAGACTACTTGTCATAAAGGGCTATACAAATTAACATGACTTGACGTGACCTGCCATAATTATAGCAAGATTATTGACCAAAATTAATCACTCGTATTAGAACCTGAGCCACAAATAAGTCTTCAAAAAAAAAAAAAAAAACACAAAAATTATTTTTTTAAAGAAAAAAAAAAAAAAACTAAACTTGTGCCGATAATTCATTTTCAAACATTTTCAACAGACAGTGTGTCTCAACATTTTTAAAATAGTCCCTTGTTTCAAAAAGGGTTGGGAACAACTGTGCTAGACAATATATTTTTGATTATTTTAAGCCTAGTTTCTCTCATTTTACATGAGACGCAAAACGGTAATATCTAAAAATATGAAAAATCATGCTTGAAATGAGTGCAATTTTGAATTAAAAATGCCGCTGTGTTGTGTACTGCAACCGAAAACATGTGCTACTAAGCACGAGGAAAAATACAAACTACAGAGACCCAAGGTCACCGAACTGCAGAATTTTCTTCTCATGTTTGTGTAAGGTTTTTGGATACCCGTAGCAGCAAGCTGGCGGACAATTACGTCAGTGACCACTGGGTGAAGCTCAATAACGTAAAATACATGCAAATTTCTCTGCACTATTTAAAAAATGCATGTTTGCGAATGTATTTTTGCTTGTAATCTCAATCAATACTGTTTTTTTATTAAATTAAGTTTTTAACTACTAGGAGGCACTCAATAATACACACTGTCCCTTTAAAATGTTCTTACTTTGCAGTGTAGAAACATGAAACTGCCCTATAACTTTACTGCCATCCACATCAGTGAAGTCAGTCAGGCCGAATGAGCTCAAAGAAGCGATTGAAGCAAACCTTTCACACTCTTTCCCAGCTGTTACCTTTCCAAATGGCGTAGTTCGATACACACACTGTCCTTTTCATATTTGTCTGCGTATCGGCCGTGTGATTATAGAGCGTGTGTGAGATAGTCACACGCTCGCACATAAACACACGCACACACGCATGCACAGAGTTCAGCCGATTTATCATAATATGCTTTATCTGAAAAGTAAGTATCTTACCTCGGGATAAAGGGAGGAAAGAGGGGTTTGTGGCCAGATTGACAGAGGAAGGGTGGATGGAGAGAATGGAGCACCGGCCGAGCGTGCTGCCGAGCAGAGCGGGACATGAACTTTTTGGGGCCCCCCGATTGATAACTTCTTATAAGGTAAGTGCTGTGGTAGTCTGTGAATGAGAGGGGAGGGCCGGTGCTGCAATGAAACGGTTACTCCGGTTAGTAGTTGTGCATTTATACGTTTGTGGTTTTGGAGGATTTTTAGAAGTTGCAATGATGACTGAAAGAAAAAGAGGTAAAAGAAAAGATGAGGTAGGAAGGAAAGTTTCTAGGATGGTCGAACATGGAATAAGGGCGAGGGATGAGGAAGGGGATTTATGGGAGGGGCATCAGTGGTATGATAATGGTGCCTTTGTTATTACTGCAATGTACCGTATTTTCCAGACTATGAAACACACCTAAAACCCCCAATATGCCCAGAAATGTTAAATATTATAACCCAGTGCTAATAATATACCTCAAAATACAGCAGATACAATTAGAATTGCTTACAGATTACATAAATTTGCATTAACATGCAAGGTTTGTAGCAATTACTGTGCAATGATTGGTCAAATTGTTTGACTTCGCTGTCCTAAATTGCAAATAAGTGTTTGCATTGCATTTCTATCCCAAGTAATAATGTTGAGAAAACCTTCACTTTACCACTAATCACCCATTCGTTCTAATGACACACGACAAGGCATTACAGCTTATCTCATTATCACACTATTTTTACTCACGGTGCATTGAACACAGATTTGCATAGTTCATTCTTATAGGTTAAACAGTCTCTCCATTTCTTCACGAACAAATGTTAGAGCATGGAGAACATAGAAAGTCTTATACCATACACGCTCTTTTACGTACATATACATATTAAACTGAGAATTGATTGACGCACAGGTGAAGTAGAATGCACTATGCAAAGTAAAATTAGTGTGATAACGGGATAAGCTTTAATGCTATTTCTAATGTCATATGTACAACTGGTGGTCTGGTGGTGAAGTGTTGGCCCTCTCGCTGCTACTACTTTGGTTTGATTCTCATTGCAAACAATGTTTTGTGGTTTCACTCAGCCGAACACACTAATGCATCGCATTCACTTTTTGGGGGAGTGAGGAAAAAGAGGTAATATCATTTGATTATTTTTGTTTATATATTTTTCTCTGCATATTTTGATCTTTTAAGTTGTTTGAAACTTGTCATTACAGCAAATTTTCTGTCCATACTCTGGCCTTGTTTTGTGTTCTGTGCGTGCTTGCGTGGACAAATTTGATGACTTGGTAGAGCAGGCTGCATATTTCAGTGGTAGAAGGTTCAACTTCTATGCCAAAGCATTATCAAATTAATTTTTTGTTGTTGTTGTTACAAAGTCACAGCCCGTTTGCTGGTTTCTTTTTGTAAGGAGGATTTTTGGGTGAAGGAGTAAGGATTGCATTGTGTACTATTATTAATATGGTGTAGGGGTACTGAGTCGTTTTAAATCAATACTCATTTTTACATTGAACGAGCATTTTTATGTTTTTTGGGGGGGTATTAATTTGTTCTGTCTTGTAATTCTGAACTTTAGAGACCAGAAACCATGGTAATTCTACTTAAAGAAGAATCATTCCTTGCATAATACAGTTTTTCTCTGGTTTGGTTATGTTTTTAATTCATCATATTATTCGCTTATATTGAAAAGAATTGTCTTTATTATCATTGATGACAACATAGTGAACATTGTTTGCGATGAGATTAGAAATGGCACTCCAGGGTAAACAGGTCAGAAAGACTTAAAAGATAAAAATGAGATAAAGAAATAAATTGAGAGGTATAAAACATAAGAAGACATAAGTGGACATTGTGCAATATTTAGCACCTCCTAGTGGTGATGACAACTTCTTTCACTGAGAAAAAAAAAAACAATATAATAATAATAATAATAATAATAATTTCCTTTGTATTGTCATTCTGTGTAACAATGTACACAGAACGAAATGTCGATACACCTGACCCGTTGTAGCGAGCCGATGCAGCCGCAGCCAACAGAGGGCGCCGCCATTTTACCAATGTTATAAGTCTTTGGTATGACTCGGCCGAGGCGCGAACCAGCGACCTCCCAGTCTCAAATTGATTTGAATGATCAGCAAAATAGGTTAACTACATTCATGTCTAAACCACTCCTAGGTCAAAAAAATCTGTATTTATATTACATAACATGAGTCTCACCTAGTGAGGCATGGCATCAGCGGCATAGTTCTGAGGTCATGCGATCAAATCCAGCTACCAGCCCTCCTGTGCGGAGTTTGCATGTTCTCCCCGTGCTAGCGTAGGTTTCCTCCGGGCACTCCGGTTTCTTCCCACATCCCAAAAACATGCATGACAGGGTAATTGTCCTAAGATGTGAATGAGCAAGTGAGTTGAATGGCTGGCAACCAGTTTAGGGTGTCCCCTGCCCACTGCCCGAAGATAGCGGGGATGGACTCCAGCACCCCCGCAACCTGAGGATAAGCGGTGTAGATAATGGATGGATGGAAGGAGTCTTACCTACAGGGAGCTGGTATGACTGCTTGCATCTTGCTAAAATAACCTGGTGACGATGATGTAAACAGAGCATAATAGTCAAAACAACAACCAATAGTGAGGCATCACAGTCAAAATAACAACGTAGCATTTTATTCGGTCTCCTTTGCTGGTGCTCAATATTAAAAACAAATAAACGTACCACTGGACTGAAAATGAGAAGAAAAATTGTCCAGTTTGTTCACTTTGAGTCTATAGTTTGTAATATTCCTTATGCTTTGTAGTACTCATTTTTGATTGGACAACACAATGCAGCGACATTAGGTGGTTAAATATTACACAGTGTCTCTTTATATAAGAAACTATATACTTAAAATTTCTGTCAGTATGATAAAATTGTGTTGTTGTTTTTTTTTTTTTTTTGCAGTTTGTATTGAATAAAACAATCTAATTTCTGCCAGTATACATTTTCTTAATCGAGGAACATGATAGATAAAAAATAAATAGAAAAAATGTATACTTCAAACTATCAAAAGTCTCTCTCGATGGGGAAAGAATTTATTTTTTGCAGCGTCAAGTGACTACTAATTATAATTACTGTCCCTTTGAAAATGTGTATTCATTTATTCTGGTGACTGATTTCAGTTTCAGTTCATTTATTTTAAGAAAATCTAAAGTACTAACATGTTTTCAGTTCCCTCTTAGATTTCCAGAAAGGACAAAAAAGTATTGAAGCGTATTTAAATAAATGCTGGTGCTGGAACCAAAACCAAAATGTTGATATTGTGACAACCCTCGGAAAAGCATCAGCATGTATCACAAACGGTCTTTTTTCTATAAGTCTTCAAATTGCAGATTTATGGGAGATTTCTGTTAATCGTAGAAGCGCATGGTCAAAAGAGATAAAGGTCGGCGTGAGCTTGCTTTTTTGCAAGTGTGCGGGTGTTTTTTGTGTGCTCTGTGCAAGTGTATAGTCGCGTGTGTGTGTGTGTGTGTGTGCGTGTGTGTGTGTGTGTGTGTGTACGGTGTGCACATAGTCATAAGTGCGTAATTCCATGTAGAAGGATTAGCAAGTCCAAGCCAAGCACAAAGGAATGTTCTGAGTGAACTATACAGTAAATTAATGGCGTGCACAGAATTTATCGGGCCGCAAGTGCTCTAAGAAGGGGCAGCTGCTATCGTCCACACAGCACAATTTTAAATAGAAGTGGGAAATTAACATATAAATCAACCATTTTAATATGTGCTCATGTAGAATGCAATTTGACATTCATTTCCTAAAATTCTCTATAAAAAATTATTTTATACAGAGCAGGTTAAGAGTGGAAGAAAAATTATGCTTTGGAAATGGAGTTAAAGGTACAAATTTTGTAGTTTTCCTATTTTGATTCTCCAACAAACCTTTTTCCCAAATCCAACAGTTGATGGTGTATTTTTCCATATCCCCCAAACACCTGGAAATATGAACTCCCTATTGCAGGTGATTTTATTTGATGTAAACAAGAAATGCACAAAGTAGTTATCTCTTCTAAAATATATTTTCACTCCTTATTGACACAAATAAACTCTATGAAATGTTCAGGAAAAACCTCCACTCTGAAGTTTCCCAAAAGGGAACTCTTTTCTTTTTTTTTTAGGACAGGAGCTTTTGCACCACACAGTGTCCATCTGTGCATGCCACTGGTATGTACAGCATGCATGTTGCAGGTTTATGACTAAATCTGTAGTATGCACTGCAGAAATATAAATGATTTGCTAAGTTACAGTATTTTTTCGGGTTGTTTTAAAATACTGTATGTTTTACTTTATAAAAACATTTTACAAGAATAACACGCTCAGAATACGTAAAATTCTCGTGAATATATAATGGGAAATACTTTTGGTCATTTTAAGAAATATTTACTATTCTGCCATTTGCTAGCTAATGGTTTACACACCGCCAGTTTTCCAAAACGTTTTTTTTCCTCAAGTACAGGACCTCTTGCACCATGCAGTGTTCATCTGTGCATGCCACTGGTATGTACAGCTCGCATGTTGCAGGTTACTGGATAAATCTGCAGTATATACTGCAAACAATATGATTTGCTTTTTTTAAGAATATTTGTAATTGATTTTAATTTTTTTCTTCATGAGAAGTTTTTATCAAAAAAACAAGCTCAGAATACATAAAATCTACATATACAGCAGATGGTAGGTAGTTATGGTTATTTTAAGAAATTATTTCTGTCAAGATATGAAAAAAAAAACCTAAATGAGCAAAATATTCTACCGCATGTCAGATCATGGTTTAAACCCCTCCACTCTGAATTTCTCAAAAGAGAACTTTTTTTTAAGCACAGGAGATCTCGCACTACCCAGTGTCTATCTGTGCACGCCACTGATATGTACAACTTGCATGTTGCACGTTTATGGATAAATCTACACTGAAAACAATTATTTGCTTAATTTAAGAATATTAATTCTATACTCAAATGTATTTTTTTTTACTTTGTAGGAACATTTTATAAAAAGAGCACAGCTGGTATATATAATTTTGGTCATTTTTAGGAAATATTTTTTTCCAAATATGAGCAAAGTAATCTACCATATACTACATACGATCATTTGTTCTTATTTTATTTAAAAAAATAATCTAATTTCTGTAGAAAAAAAATAAAATATATATTGTCTATATGTAAACAATCATCAACATTTTGTGGAAATAGAATACTTGTCATTTTAAGAATTTAATTTTCTATCAAGGCCCGAAAAAATAAAAGGAAAATATTCCACCACATGCTAGATAAAATAAATCCAGTTATTTAAATAATATTTTTCTAATTCTTCTAGAAAAACAGGTTAAAATGTCTGCAACAATTCCAGAAAATGGAATATGATTTCATTTTTTTGCAGTGAATGAGTTAGATGTATTGGTCGACTTACAAAAAGAGGTGTGTTTTTAAGAAATATAAATTATGTTTTTATCTTAGTATAATTCTGATATTTTTTATGAATATTAATCAGAGCATGTACACGGAATGTATGTCTGGACCCGAATACACATGTTTATTATGTTCCCATGAGTGTGAACGCAGCATTTTGATCAATTTCGCAGACAGGACGCATGTGCGTGTCCTGCTGCCTGCTTGGGGTTGACAGACCTTTAATCCATAGCAGACAGCAGCAGGTGGGGTCGATGCGTCTCTTTGCGTGTGTCTTTGTGTGTGTCTTTGTGTGTGTTTGTGAACAATTTTTAGTCCCCTCCCCCAATCAGAGTCTGAGGCATTAGCAGGCGACACCTGTTCTCGACTTCATACTCATGCACTTGTGATAAGGATGAGTAATTGAGCGTCTCTTTAATGTAATTATTGCAAATAATTACATTAGTATGGCAGTAGGTGCTGAAAAGGGACCTGCTAGACATCAGACTGAGTGTTACTTGGGCAATATTATCCTACAAGAAAAAACTGTTAAAATTATGTCAATAATAATATACAATTGGCGATGTGTCGATTTAATTACAATATTTGATTTTTAAATGTATATTTTACAATATGTTGTGAATTGTTGCATAGAAATTAAATACTGTACTATTCTACAAGGGGGTGGGCAAACCTTTTGAGGCAGTGGCATCGGGTTCAAACATTTGGCGGAAGGGACAAAAAAAAGAAAATTGATTATTTTTGTTTGTATCTAAAGCTGCGGTCTCAAATCTAAAACCTGGATATATAAGGGAAAAATATAATAGACTTGTCCATTTTTTTTCATTTAGTGATTGTGATCCAAAAAAACGCATATCTATTATTTATGTCTTTCAATTTTGCTTTTAGTCATTGTAAACATTCTATTCAAGCAAAATCAATGGAGGTAGACCTTGAAATAACAGCAGTAACAATATGCATTTATGAGTAAATATACAAGCATGTATCGGTATGTGTATGTAATCATTTTCATTTGTCTATAAATAGAGCATTTATTCAAATAAGTTTTGAAACCCTCAGACTTAAAGCAAAGTCAGAGTTTATGTTCCTTGTTTAGCTCAAAATCTGATAACATGCATTTAAAATGCAATAGGACTAGCTCAGAAGTTTTTTTACTAAATATCTTGATAAATATAATAAACACATGATGTAAAAAAATTGGAAGTACAGAAACATGTCACCTAAACAATCAGCAACATAGAATGTTGCCTTGTATTGAGCACAATAAACATTAGTGCTTCATGAAAACTATATTTAAAATGGGTGCAAGTCTTGTCCCCAGTTTCCCTTTATACCTCATAAAGGGAAACTGGGGACAAGACTTGCACCAAACCAACACATCTTTACTAGTAGTACCTTTTTGGGACCATTTTACATATATTATCCTTTTGAAACGTTTTCGGGTGTGGCCCCCAGGCTGTAATTTGTCCATATTTGTCTTACAATGTTATTAATGTAGGCATACACGAACATAAACATCGGTGCACACATTAGCATTTATGGAATTGTTGGTTGGGCTACTATTGGAAATACATGCAAGTATACGTGGGTGCCGAATGTTGAAGCATGGCTCCCCCTTAGCATGGACCTGCATCTCCACCTGCACCCCCACCAGCCCATATGGCAGTAGACAGCAGTAGTAATCATGGAAGTGGAGCAACAGGCCTTGAGCTTCACTAATCCCCAGCCTCACTCCGACACGTGCCACACACACATACGCACACGCCGCATATACACACGGCAGACAGAGCGCCACACACATGCAAACACAATACAGTACAAACTATGTTCATCTTATTATTTGCATGACTATGCACATGCATAAAAGAGCTGCTGAACTGGCCACAGAACTGGTGCCTGCTGGATTATGATTGTGTTAAGAATACCGTGACACACACTCACAGCCATGAAACCATTCTTTGGACTGTTTGACTTGAGCGCTATGTAAAATTCAGTCCAATTACAATTTACCATTTGACCCCAAGTTGAGCCAAGATGCTTTTTGTCGACATAAGCAATGACGTGCATATGATATAGAAATTAAGATTATGAATTTTAATCAAAGCATGAAAAAAATCAATAACTGCAATACTTTGGCAAAAGCACCATGCCCACCCATGGCATTCTGTCTCACACACACACAAAGAGTCAAACACAAACTCGGTGCAACAACACGTACTCACAAAACCCTTTAACTGTGACGCAAAGGGAGACAGGGCCACAATGGCGCCCTTATTGTTAATTGGCCGTTTAATCCCGAGGAATGCGTCTGATTAGTACCCGCCGGTGGGTCGGGATCTTGCTCAACACTCACAATCACTTGACAATGGACGGGCTGTAAGGGAGCTCTGAGAGCTATGCTCTCTCACACACACACACAGACACATGGCTGCAACCACCACACAAGCGCAGGTAAAATAATCCACGAGGAAACATCATTAAAGTCATATCCAAAACATTGTTTACCACAGCATGGAAGGTTGAATTGTTTACTTTTTTCTTTTTAATATATAATCATAAAGGATTGTGCATATAGATGGTTTCTAATCATGTGTTCTGCATCCGGGCAACCCGAGTGGTGGCTACCATGTTGGAAGGGTATGTTTATGTTTGTATTGTTGTTTCATAAAGCGAACTTTCCAGGCTAAGTATTCACAATACATTTTCACAAATTGTCGTGTTTTTGAACTTCCATGTTTTGTTTCTCTTTCTCTTGAATTATGCTCTTGTCTGAAACGGAATGAAATGAAAGGATCTGCATTTATATAGCGCTTTTCAAGTCAAGACTTCCCAAAGCGCTTTACAGTGTGCTTCACATTTCCCAATAGCGGCCGTGCAGCCATGTAAGGCGCTAACCTGCTTATTGGGGGCATTAGGGGTTCAGTGTCTTGCCCAAGGACACTTTGACATGTAACACGGAGGGGCCGGGATTCGAACTGTGATCTCTTGATCCCAAGACGAGCGCTCTACCTCCTGAGCTGCCCCATTATCATTTCACAAACAGTACAAGGCAGATGGTTTGTTGCTTGTCGAATAAAAGTTTACAAAAAAGTTAGAAACAAGTCAAATAAAAGTTTTATGCTCTATAATTACATTATGTTAATTAGCATTTCTAATTTTACCTTATGTGGAGAAAATAAGAGTAAAGTATGGATCGTTGGTAGCTACCCTCAGGAAGAGACCAAGTGCTGTTAATGTTATAGCTGGCACTTGGCAGCAAAAATGAAGGTCTAGCCTGACAAGTTACATTGAGTTACAGGTTTGCCAATTGTTTATTCTAAAATTGCTTTGTGTTTGCCCTGAGAGGTAACTATAGCAGGGAGACCAAAAAAAAAAACGTACACCTTCCACTTTCATTTGATTAGCCCAGAATAAAACATTGTAGACTCATGGTAACATCTTCCACATGTATTGGACCCATCCAGTATGGCCGGCTGTCTACATATGGGTATGCGCCTGACGTCTCATGAGAGCTATCTGTTTTGCATATTTCATAAATGAATTGGCTCTTGCTCAGAGTAATCACAATGAAGGAAGGATGGATGGATGGATGGATGGATGGATGGATGGATGGATGGGTGGATGGATGGATGGATGGATGGATGGATGGATGGATGGATGGATGGATAGATGGATGGGTGGATGGATGGATGGATAGATAGATAGATGGATAGATAGATAATAGATGGTTGGACGGATGCATGGATTGATGGATGGATGGATGGATGGATGGATGGATGGATGGATGGATGGATGGATGGATGGATGGATGGATGGATGGATGGATGGATGGATGGATGGATGGATGGATGGATGGATGGATGGATGGATGGATGGATGGATGGATGGATGGATGGACAGATAGATGCATAGATAGATGGAGAGATAGATGGATGGACGGATGGATGGATGGATGGATGGATGGATGGATGGATGGATGGATGGATGGATGGATGGATGGATGGATGGGTGGATGGATGGATGGATGGATGGATGGATGGATGGATGGATGGACAGACAGGTAGATGCATAGACAGACAGATAGATGCATAGATGGATAGATGGATGGATGGATAGATGGATAAATGGATAGATGAATGGATGGATAGATGGACATGTGGCTATATGGATAGATGGTTGAATGGATGGATGAAAGGTTGGATGGATGGCATAAGTAAAATCAGTGTTTTACAGAATTTTAAAAACGTTATTGAACCAAGGTTAAAATTATTAATGAAAGATTTTTTTTTAAATTCATAAAAAGAATAATTGCAAAAATAGTGGAAGTCCACCCAACTGATTACCCAACATTATTAAGTAGGGGCAGTAATGCACCAAAGAGAGGAAGAATTCCTCTTTCTCAAGTTTAGCAGCAGTTGGCACAATGATTTTTGTACATTACTGTCAGTAAACTTGAAAAAGTAGAAGAAGAATATTCTTCTTTAAGTTTAACTGTGGTTGGCACCCCTATTTTGACCATGTGCCATAGGTTCACGAAAATAAAGTACATAAACTTTACATCTGTCTGAAATATTACGAAATATTGTTTTTTATTCATCATATAAACACTTAGAAATGTATGCCATTGCCTTGTTAATCCTTCAACATGGATGGGGATGGTTAAGACATGCAACAGTCATGTCAGCCATTGTGTGAGACTCCTGTTGACAACTAAATCGCAGAACAGGAATAGATACGGAACAGTATTATTTTACTATATGTTGTAATTTAAAGCTCAAAAAAACTATTTAGACAATTTCTTAATGAACTTACAACCATTTATAGATTTGTATTACATTTTGAAAGCAATAAGGTTCTGATAAACGAAAAACAGTAGCCGTTAGGGGCATTTTATGTTCGTATGAGTTAAAAAGCAATATCCACAAGTTTTTTGTAATTTCTTAGGGCAGCCATGTTGATATTCCAAGTGTTATCGACATCAAAATAACTCAGGTCCAAGCCAATGACCTATCATAGCTCTGCTACGTAAAGTAAGTGAACCCCGATTGTTGGTCAGCTAAAGCTTTGAGCAACACTCAAAATGGCCACCTTAAAGATGAATAAAAACTGTTAGATTTAATCCCTAACGCAAAATTTTAAAAACACAAAATCAATCAAAATTCCGTTTTGGACGAGTAGCGGACCATTAAACACCATTGATAAATCATTTCGATTGACTTCCACTTTGAATACATATCTGACAATTAAAGGATAAAAGGAAAAAGCACGGTTGAAAGCAGTCACGACACAGAAAATAACGGAGGTCACAGGTGACAAAGGGCTACGTGTGTGTGTTTTTTCTGCATGTGTGTTCCTTCGGAGGTCCCGGGCAGGCCGCATCACTGCTGACACACTGCTGCGGGCAAATCCAGCTTAGTGTGTCTAAAACGGGCCTTCCAAATCTGCCGCAGGGCCCCTAATGCTGGTGCTGCTGTCAGCCTCAATCACTCACACACATCTAATCCCCACGCCGTGACCCAACACACAAACATAGAGCTGCGTGCACAAACCACACGTACACTTGAGTGCCCGACGTTTCAGGCCTATTCAGCACCAGTACCGGGCAGTACCAGCCAGGGGGTCAACGTTTGATACTGGGAAGAGGAAGGAAAGAGTTGCTGGGGGATGTGGAACAATTTCAAGGGATCATTGTGGGTAGGGTTGTATAAATAATCAAACAGTGGGTCTAGCATAGAGCAAAAGCTCCATCCTGAATTGATTTGAATTACCTTTATTGTCATTGATAAAAACGTAATAAACATTGTTTTTTGAGGATGAACATGTAATCAAGACTTATAAGAGAAACATGTAAAACTAAGGATATCAGTATAAATTGGCAAAAATATTTACAAGGTAGTGCTTGGACACAGGCCTGAGTTGTAAATGCATCGTTACAATAGCGTAATTAAAACTAGATCAATGGTATTTAGCACCCCCCAATAAAATCCCAAATAAGTCGATAAATAAGCCTTAACTACCCATTTTTAAATATATATTGGTTATAGTTTTGTGTGCATCCTGAATTATTTTGTTTGTATCAAGACAAATATTTGCTGAATCAACTTTCCATCTATGAGGCTGACTATTATGAACTTGATTTGCAAGGAGCTGGTCTCATCAAGGGTGTTACTATAATATCTCGTTTTTCGCAGTAAATGGGAACCAGAACACCCCCCCCCCACTACGATATGCAAAAATTGCAAAATCCCACGTGAAAAAAATTGACGTCAAAGAAAACGTACATACTTGGAAATATAGCACGGTAAAAACTGTACAGTGCTAATAATATGCTATATACAGTAAGTACCATATTTTTCGGGCTATAAGGCGCACTGGAATATAAGGTAAACCCCCCAAAAGAATATTTTAAGATATTAAAAAAAAAAAATCAAATATAAGGCGCACCGGACTATGAGGCGCATTAAATTAAAACTACTGTGAAAGCTAGGGCGGCATCAAAACAAACATCATAAAATGTAACTTATTTTAATTGAACATATCCATCCATCCATTATCAGCACCGCTTATCCTCAGTAGGGTCGCGGCGGTGCTGGAGGCCCATCCCAGCTATCTTCGGGCAGTGGGCAGGGGACACCCTGAACTGGTTGCCAGCCAGTCGCAGGGCACACAGGGACAGACAATTCACTCGCTCATCCACACTTAGAGACAATTTGGACCGGCGAATTACCTGACATGCATGTTTTTGGATTGTGGGAGGAAACCCACGCAAGCACAGGGAGAACATGCAAATTCCACACAGGAGATTTGATCTCAAGGCCTCAAAACTGTGCCGCACACGTACTAACCACTGTTCCACCGTGCTGCCCTTAATTGAACATAATTATTATGAAATCTTGAATTACCACAAAAATGAACGGATTTGTTCATAATTATGCATTTTCAATTTTATGTTCCATTCCTTTTTGGTCTATAAGGTGCACTTTCGACTCTCTGGTAAATTTTAGGGTTTTGGGAGCAACTTTTATTTCAGAAAATTAGCAAAATTCATTGTCTTTATTGTCGTTGATCACAAAGTAGTGAACATTGTTTGCAATGAGATGAGACATGGCACTCCAGCATAAATATGTAACAAGCAATTCAAAAATAAAATAAGATAAAAGAATGTCAGGATAAATAAATGAAAATATTTACAAAGTAATGCTTGCAGAGTGGTATAAGTTGTAATAACCCTCCGAAAAAAAGGGCAATAACCTTAAGCAGCACCAAAAATTCCCAAACAAGTTTGTCATGATTACCGATATGCGTCGCCTGTGCCCGCTCCTTTGGCGCCAACTGCCTCGGACTCTGAATGGCTCTGTGTCCCTATTTAAACCCACTCCTATCTGTCCCCTTTTGTCAGTCTGTCTGCGAACCTCAGTTAACACTAGGCAAGCCTTTTTTCGACCCTGACACCCACCTGTTTTTTGTTCCCGTCTGTCCCCCGGCTTCGGCCCGTTTCTTGATCCTGACCACGTCTACTCTCCCGTCCTGGCTTTCGACCTCTTTTTGTCTCTGACAATGTTTACTCTCCTTTCCTGGCTTCCGACCCGCTTCCGACCCCAACCACGTTTTTCTTCTATATAACTGGATATCATACTATATATATATATATATATATATATATATATATATATATATATATATATATATATATGTATATACATATATATATATATATGTATATATATATATATATATATATATATATATGTATATATATATATATATATATATATATATATATATATATACAGTATATATATATATATATATATATATATGTATAGATATTGATATAGATATACTGTATATTTCCTCAGTATTTTTTTTTCTTTCACTGAGATTAAATCTCTTGTAGAGAGGGATGGGCACTACCAGGCTGTACTTGCTCAGGAAACGCCACAGGAAATGGTGCCCCTAAGACCATAGCAGTTAATGATCCAACCAACCACCCTACCAACAACCAATGTTTATTAACTGTGCATTAGAAAAAAGACATGGGGCGGAACGGAGGCTGATTGGTTATAGCGTCTGCGTGGCACAGTTCTGAGGTCATGGGATCAAATCCAGCTACCAGCATTCCTTTGTGAAGTTTGCATGTTCTCCCTGTGCTTACGTGGGTTTCCTCTGGGCTCTCTGGTTTCCTCTCACATTCCAAAAACATGCATGTCAGGTTAACTTTTCCGAAATGTCCCTAAGTGTGAATGAGCGAGTGAATGGTTGTATGCCTCTGTGGGCCCTGCGACTGGCTGGCAACCGGTTCAGGGTGCCCCCTGCCCTCTGCCCGAAGATGGCTGGATAGAATTGGGGATGAAAGGCGTACTTTAGTAAAAAACGTTGCATTTGAGAGATCCACATGTGAGTGACTACCTATTGCCTTAAACATTGATTTGTAATTTCAGTTTTGAGTAAAATAACATTGGGACGGGTGTTTCCTCAAAAGGTTCTCTGGTTGATAAACAGTTATCAGCAAATACAGCTATAGGGGTTGGCTTGCTAAAGGAGTGGCGCCTGTCTTTGGCGACAGCTAATGGACATATTTAAAACTGGAGGTCATTGTTTGACGTAATGCAGCTATTGCGGCTCACGGGCCATATGTTTAGGTAAACTACTGAAGTGTTTCAGGGAATTTAGCTGTAGAACAGATATTCCATTTAGGAGTAAGTATTTTGGGCATTTTCAAATATTCAGTAACATCTAATAAGGCATTTTGAAACAGCATGGTTGTTAAATGGTTAGCATGACTACCTTACAGTTTAGAATTCCAAGTTTTAGTTCCGTGCTCCATCTTTCCTGAGTGAACTTTGCGCTGATTGGGAGATTCTATTGGATATTCTCGTAACTGTCTTCGTTCTCAGAATTAGTTCACTTTGTCTTACATTATTATCAAGTAAATTATCAAATCAGTATTATAAAAATGCAGTAAATCACTTGATATAGATCTATGGCATTATCTTGGATACAATTGCAGACTTTAGAAAATTTTAGAGCTTTACTGCTTCACTGCTTCCAATAAAATACTTAATTTTTTAAAGTATTTAGTTATTTAAGGTATTTTTTATTTCTTCCCATGCTCCTTTAACATTCGGGTTGTAAGACATGGCAAGTAAAACAATCCCCTGAGTTGAGGAGTTTGGTTGAGATATTTATTATATTTATATTCCGGGCATGTGAGTACAGAACAAGCCTACATGCTTTCACAAAATGCACGATCCAAATGGCTGACAAACACTTATATACCAAACGGGCGGTCTATGACAAAAAGAAACATTAGTGGTTAATGGAAAAGACACTGCTGGACACCAGCCCTTTATCGAGACTGGGACTGGCAGGTGACTTGTAACTGCAAACAAAAAACATTTCGTGAAAAACAGGCAAAGATATTCAGGATAAGTGGTGTGAAAAAAGTATTTGCCCCCCTCCTGATTTCTGTTTTTTTTTTTGCACATTTATAACTCATAAAGGTTTCTGATCATCAAACCAATTTTAATATCACACATGGACAACCTGAGAAAATACAAAATGCTGTTTGGAAATGTTGATTCCATTTATCAAGACACACACACAAAAATAACCTATCTGGCCCTCTGTGAAAAAAATAATTGCCCATAAATCTCACAGTGAGTTGGGCCAATGAGTTTTTTACAACACTGTGAAGGAATTTTGGCCCATTCTCCCTTGCATTTAAAAACATTAAAAACTGCCATATTGGACTGCCAATTTAAGGTAACATCAAAATCATCTCAATTGGATTTATGTCTGGACTTTGATACGCCACTCCAAAACATTTTTTTTGTTTCGTTTTCTTCAGCCTTTCAGCGGCGGACTTGCTGGTGTGTTTCGGATTGTTGTCCTAATGCATGATCCAAGAGCGCTTAAGTTTGGGGGCACAAACGAATTAATGGACGATCTCCTCTCAGGATCTTCTGGTCCCGAGGATAATCAAGATGCTTTTTGGCAAATATGAGACGACTCTGTGTTCCTTTCTGACAGCAGTGTTTTTTTTGCCTGGAAACTCTCCAATGGATGCCATTTTTGGCCTTTGTCTTTCTTATAGTGGAGTCGTGAACATGGACCTTTGATGGGCTGCTTTGCTGCCTCAGGACCAGGATAAATTGCTGTTGTTGACAGAACAATTAATTCTGGTGTTTACTTGAAGATCCTGGAGGAGAATGTCAGGTCATCATTTCGTGCTCTCAAACAAAGTGCTCGTGGATCATGAGCAGGACAATGATCAAAAACACACCAGCAAGTCCACCTCTTAATTGTTCCCCACGCCCCTAGAAAATGTACACAAAATATCATTTTATATTATATATTCTTTCAGGCCTTTTCTCCAAGTAAATGGATTCCAAAGCGACTGTTGCATCCTTCCATCTTCTCTTCAATTTACTTATTTTATTTTAATAATTTTGCTCTGGGCTGTTTTAGTGCTGTGTGAGCATGCTTTTATATATTTATTTATATATATTGAATTTGGGTCAAAATCACAGTTTTTTTTCAACTCGATTAAGTAATAAATTATTTCAAATGTTTATTATTTTGTACATATTTGTAAATTCTTTTTTTTCTACTCCACAGGTTTGTCTCCTGCCCGCAGAGCCATATGAGAATGTAAAGACCACGGACAGCAGCAGTCTTCAAATCATTTCAGCCTTTTAAAATCCCTACTATTCAAGCTTTTCGGCTAGGAAATACCTTGTGCAGAATACAAAACCGAGCTAAGTTTGAATGCAGTACATTTCATGAAAACGTCTTACCACATGCGCCTGCAAGCATGAAGTAGAATCAGTGACTTAAAGCATCGCCGACTTGTAGCTTTAAGGAGGTTAGCAGCTCACTGCTCTCACTTTCTTGGTGCCTCAGACTTCTCAGCCTAAATCCCCGTTGTGTCTAAAGAGAGGATCCAACGACGTCATTTGCAAGAGTAGATCTAACTTAAGAGCTAAACTTATACATGTACTGAGTGGCATTTAGTGGGGTAAATGCTCAGAGGCTACAAATATGGCACTATTGTCTTTACACACATTGCCTTTATGATCTGTACATTTATAAATAAAGAATATACACAAAAATATGCAGTTAAAGTTTTTTTTTGTAAAAATTTTAAAGCATTTTTATTCAAATTACATACAATTGGAGTTCATTCTACAAAAAATATCAAGGTTTTCCCTATCAAAGCTCTGAAATGCCCACCCACACGGAGGTTTTATTATCGCTGGTGACAAGGAGGGCGGACCAAAAGACTGTACTCCCTAAATTCATTAAATACTTGGACTGGGCAACCAGGGAGGGTAAAATACTGGACACTACGTACAGCAATCTCAATAAACCCCCCAAGGAGGAAAATGTTAAATCAATCATTGACAATTCTAATTGTAAATTCTAACTCCAAGTTGCAATACTTGAGAAAAGACAGCTAGTGCCATTCATTTTGAACCTTAGTACATTTTATCCAACTCTAGGAAATTCAAACTTTGTTGTGTTTCCTTTTCGGACCTCCCTTTTATAATAGTAATCCAAAACATGGAAATTCTGCACAAATACTTAAATACAACATATCTAAACTCTCATTTTTTACCTCTGTATACATAAGTATGATTATAATGATAATAATAAATATAATACTGATCTCTTTCTAAAATGATCCTGACATGCTTTTTATATTATTTTCTTTTTTAAAGTACGTTTTTATCCTGGAGTCCAATGTCTAATCTTGTTGTAAATAATTTTCTCTAGGATTTTATCAATGACAATAAAGACAATTGTAATTCCAAAAGAGCACTATGTTTTAGAGAGGGCGGTTAGGCAGGAGTTGAGGCACCTCTTATTGTCTAGCCACACCCTTGTATTTGCCTTTGCATGTTAGTATAAAACCAATGATGTGTCCAATTACTACTATTATTACCCTTTTTTGTGATTTTTAAGTAAATTCCTTTGATACTTTGGCACTTTTTCAAGAGTTCGGTGAGATTTTTAATGACACAAAATATGCACACAACCCGTAATATGGTGCTTATGACAGCTCGATGTACAGTGAAGAAAATAGGTATTTGAGCACCCTGTTATTTTGCTATTTCTCCCACTTAAAAATCATGGAGAGGTCTGAAATCTTCATCTTACGTGCATGTCTACTGTGAGAGAGATAAACTAAAAAGAAAAATCCAGAAATCACAATGCATAATTTTTTAACAATTAATTTATTTGATACAGCTTTAAATACGTATTTGAACATCTGTGTATTATCTAGAATTCTGACCTTGAAAGACCTGTTAGTCCGCCCATTCGAAGTCCACCTGCACGCCATGTATCATCCTGAATCAGACACACCTGTATGAAGTCCTTAGTTGCATAAAGACACCTGTCCACCCAATACAATCAGTAAGACTTGAGCCTATAAAATGGCAAAGACCAAAGAGCTGTCCAAAGACACCAGAGACAAAGTTGCCCACCTCCACAAGGCTGGAAAGGGCTACGGAGCAATTGCCAAGCAGCTTGGTGAAAAAGGGTCCACTGTTGGAGCAATCATTAGAAAATGGAAGAAGCTTAACATGACGGTCAATCTCAATCGGCGTGGAGTCCCATGCAAGATATCACCTCGTGGGGTATCAATGATTCTAAGAAAGGTGAGGAATCAGCCTGTAACTACGAGACAGGAGTTGGTTAATGACCTGAAAAGAGCTGGGACCACCATTTCCAATGTTACTGTAGCTAAGATGTCATGGTTTGAAATCATGCAATGCAGGAAAGGTTCCCCTACTTAAACCAGCACATGTTAAGGCCCATATTAAGTTTGCATACGACCATTTGGATGATACAGAGGAGTCATGGGAGAAGGTTTTGTGGTCAGATGGGACCATAATAGAACCATTAGGTCATAACTCCCCTAAGTGTGTTTGGAGGAAGAAGAATGAGGAGTACGATCCGAAGAACACCATCCCTACTGTGAAGCATGGGGGTGGTAGCATTATGCTTTGGGGGTGATTTTCTGCACATGGGAGAAGACGAGTCCAGTGCATCAAAGAGAGGATGACTGGGGCCGTGTATTGAGATTTTGGGGAACAACCTCCTTCCCTCAGTCAGAGCATTGAAGATGGGTCGAGGCTGGGTCTTTCAACACGACAACAACCTGAAACACACAGCAAGGAAAACCAAGGAGTGGTTCTGTAAGAAGCCTATCAAGCTTCTAGCATGGCCCAGCCCGTCTCCAGACCTAAACCCAAACGAAAATCACTGGAGGGAGCTCAAACTCTGTGTTTCTCAGGGACAGCCCAGAAACCTGATTGATCTAGGGAAGATCTGTGTGGAGAAGTGTGCCAAGATCCCTCCTGCAGTGTGTGCAAACCTGGTGAAAAACTACTGGAAACGTTTGATCTCTGTAATAGTAAACAAAGGCTAACGTACCAAATATTAACACTGTCCTTAAAAAAATCATTCATTGTGATTTCTGGATTTTTCTTTTTAGTTTATCTCTCTCACAGTGGACATGCACCTATGATGAAAACTTCAGGCCTCTCCGTGATTTCTAAGTGAGAGAAATAGCAAAATAGCAGGTTGTTCAAATAGTTATTTTCTTCACTGTTTGCGTGAGTTCGAAGAAATAGATAAAGAATGTGTGTATAGTAAAACAAATTTTGAGACATAATTATCTCCATTCTGCCTTCGCAAATACTGATGATCCTTATGTTGTTCATTTGATTCAACTTTTATTGTGCCAGATGGGTAAAACACTGCTCATTAACGTTTTGCTTTCTGTTGTATTTTGTAAGTGCCACTTTTATGAATGAATTACTGTAAAGTAAATCATTTAATGTATCTTACAATAAAGAATTGATTGATATGTTTCTGTGTTGTAATATGAAAAGGGGGAATGATAAGTAACGTATATTTCAGTCACTCCGGAGATTAAGTCACACAACCCAAATAATTCCTAGGTAAGAAGGAAAACTGTATAAAAGTCACACCGGAGTATAGGTCGCATTTTTGGGGGAAATGTATTTGATAAAACCCAACACCCAAAACATATATGTCACCTTGAAAGGCAATTCAAATAAAAGAGAGCAACCCACCAAATAAATTCGTACAGCATATGAGCGTTACATAATTAACATGCCTGTTAATTTCAGTAACGACTTAACATACTAGGAGTTGTTCTGATAACTCTAGAATAAATATCACGCTTACCAAACTATTGTTTTCATTCCAAATCATGAAACCCAATGAAATTTTCATCCTAGGTGTCACTGTCACGGTTAACAATCCGGGCTCTTCAGCCTTCCACTTCTACTTCACGTACGCATTCCACTATTGAGTTGCATATTTCACTATTTGCAGCTTGTAATCTGCAGAAGACTATTTTGTTTTTAGTGTCATTCTTGTTGGGTTGTTTTTATAAGTAATCGCTGACGTGCCAAAAATGTCGCCCAGCGTTAAATAGCGCCCCCTTTCATACATCACTTACGCAAAGATCATTAAAATGACTCACTTTTTGGGGGGAAATGTAATAGAACCGTAATGCACAGAGTATTTCCACTTTGTTTAGAAATATTTTTGGGCAAGTTGAAAATGTTGACTTTGGCCAAACGACGCCTTATCTTCAGAACATTTGTGTCTGGTAAGAAAAGTTGGGTATTTTCAACTAGCTCAAAAGGGATTTCTATACAAGATGCACATTTTCTGTGTTTTACTATTCTTTTACATTTCCCCCAAAATGAGATACAAAGTAATTTTAGTGATGTATACTGGGGGGAGGGAAATATTTCACGTGGGAGGACATTACCAGCTCAGTAGCCTAGATGGTAAGGAGCCCGCTTTGAGACTGGGAGGTCGGTGGTTCGCGCCCCGGCCGAGTCATTCCTAAGACTTAAAAAGTGGTCGGCGGCGCCCTCTGTTGGCTGCGGCTGCATCGGCTCGCTACAACGGGTCAGGTGCAATCGACATTTCGTTCTGTGTACATTGTTACACAGAATGACAATACAAGGATATTATTATTATTATTATTATTTTTCAGCATATCACGGCAGGGTTGAAATGATCAAAACAGGCCTAGAGCCCCCTCTTGTGGTTTAGTGTGAAAATAACACGTGAAATGAAATACTCTGTAATTAAGTGTTAATAGTTTCACATATACCAGTATGTCTCACCGGAGTAAAAATCGCATCACAGGCCAAACTACAAATAAAGAAATAACTGATTTATAATCGGGAGAATGCAGTAAATCATTTAGTCGGTCTTTACTATCAGACACCTGAAAAGAAGTTTGCTGAGGATTCCAGATCTGTTAGGTAATTTTTCTATTATCATTGCACACAGTTGTTTTGACTGTTATTTCACACTAGAGTTTGTTTGTTTTTTTATTATGTGCTGTGTACACCATTTTCACTGTTGGCCAATCATGTGTCTGTTCTTTGATTCCCACTTTTCTTATGGATGATCTGGTTTTTGTTACTTTGAAGATATAATAAAAAGTAAGGGCTCAGGGGAGGGCATTTAAAACAGGTTGGACTTTCTTATTTGAAGGCTTCTCTCCCTGTTCTCCTTGCGATTTCAAAATCTATTGAAATATTCTCTCCTTGTTTTAAATGTCTATCAAAGTTTAAACTTAACAAGAACAAAAGCAGAGACTGTTTGAAATCTAATTTCTGTAAAGCTCGGAGAGTGCTCTGTTCATCTTCGTACAGAAATAGTGTTGATGGTCCACATTAATTGAGAAGGACAGTAATCCATAACCCCGAATCCTGACGGGTCACTGTGGAAAATGAAGAGAGGACATGCACACGGGCACACATAATAGGTCATGTTCCGGCTAACACTCACCCACACACACCGCCATAGGTGTAATTGCTTTGGGAGGCAAAATAGATCTGCTTTTTGGCACTGAGTAATTGGATTGAACGGTGTGTTATACCTGGGCCTTTCTAACTGAAGAAAAAGCATACAAACCCCAACTTACTCTGATATTAAAACATATATACTGTATAAAGTGATACATACATAAATATAAATACCAAAGTCTGTCATAGAAAGACACAGATATAGTTACAATAAAAATGTTTCTCTCAATTAAACTTTATCCGTGCAAAACTTAAAAATGACTGTTACTATGTACAATTTGCGGTGCATTTTTTGGGGTAAAATCTGTCATACTTTAAAGGCTGGGCAAATAAAAAAAAGATAATAAATCTAAGTAGCAAGGTAAATACAAAAACATATATAAAAGTGATTTTAGAATCAATAAATAGAAGAAAAATAAGTCTGCATAGATTAACAGCACAAGAGAATCCTTAGGCTCATGTTGTACCAAAGAATAAAGATACTGTTTATAGAGTGTGTATTTATAGGGAGTTTACAGCGGTGACATGGGGGAGCCAAAATCCATACAACTACCGCCACCTGATGGTCATATATCGTATCTACAGTAAATCTGGACACGAATACGTAATGGTACAAACTGGTTTATACTTGCAGGAAGTCCATAGTTGAATAAATAATAATGGCAAACAAACTTTGGGACTCCCTGGGAAATATTTTTTACTTGAATAAAAAAATAAGGGGATTTTTTTTTTAATATTTATTTAGCACCCATTGTTATTTGTCCAAAATGTGGGCATTTCTAGTAGTAGTCAGTCAAGTAAAACTTATTTGTATAGCCCTTCGTCACAAGAAGTGTCAAAGGGCTGTACAGACTACAGACTATTACAGACAGCAGACTATTATCAAACCATCCCTTGATCTAAAACCAATATGAGGACAAGGAAAAACTAAAAACATCAGGGTTGGAAAATATGTATCTATTTTGGTGTGTTTATTGTAAAAAAAAAAAAAAAATCCAATATCATAAAGCAACAAATCTGTTTCAGTGGCACTGTCTGTTGTTCAATAAAGGAAGCTTTGTCGGCACTAAAATCAAGTCATGTTTATTTGTGACGCCCTTAATCACAAGGAGTCTCAAACGGCTGCACAGAGCACAGACTATTGCATACGATTGACTATTATTACACCATCCCCTGATCTAAAACCTACATGAGGGAAAGGAAAAAAGTGACAGATTTAAATAATAAACCTGTCACGGGGCGTGGTGGCGTGGAAGGTGACCGGACCAGAACGGAGGCAGGAGGCATGAGGGGAGAACTCAAATGCGTTGACGATCCATAGGTTTTATTTAATAAAATAAAAGTCGCCCAATACTCCGAGGCAAAACAGAACAATACAGAGTTCCTCCGGCACGAACTCAACAGGACAAGGCATAACAGACTAAAACAGGACAAGGCATAACAGACCGGGATTGTGAATAATGAGTAGTAATGAACCAGCACCCGCCAAACCCAAAATCCAGCCTTAAATAGCAGAACAGCAATCAGCTGATCTGCTTCAGCTTGAGTTCGGGGGCGTGGCATACTGGTCGTCATGGCGACCGTGACAGAGCCCCCCTCTTAAGGGACAGCTCCCGAGGTCCCAAAAAAGAAAAAATTACTACCTCGCGCCCCGGAATGTTGACGATCGCGATTGGGGCAACCCTGCTCCCTCCTCCGAACACGCAGGAACGGGAGAGGCAGGCGCCATCTGCGTCGGGCGGATCGGAATCTGCGCTCGGCAGGGGGGGTCTGGTGGCCAACTGGACAGGGGATGACAGACAGGCAGAACCGACGAGAACAGGACAGATAAACAGGACAGGCAAAAACAGGACAGATAAACAGGACAGGCAAAAACAGGACAGATAAACAGGACAGGCAAAATCAAAACAGACAAGACATGAGGGAGTCAAAATCAGAACCGGCAAAACAGGAGCAGCGGAGTCGGACTGGCACGCAGGCAGCGGAGTCGGACTGGCACGCAGGCAGCGGAGTCGGACCGGCACGCAGGGGAGTCGGACCGGCACGCAGGGGAGACTGAATAGCAGGCAGTCGGCACGGGAGTCGGGCAGGCAGGCATCAGAGTCGGAGTCGGCCCGACGGGCAGCGGAGTCGGAGTCGGCCCGACGGGCAGCGGAGTCGGAGTCGGCCCGACGGGCAGCGGAGTCGGAGTCGGACTTGCACGCAGGGGAGAGGGAATAGCAGGCAATCGGCACGGGAGTCGGGCAGGCAGGCGTCAATTCTTCCTGGGACCCCATTCGAGGCACAGCAAGGGCCACGACGGGCGGGGCCGTGGTTCGAACGGGCAGGGAAGGCCAACTCAGTAGGCGCCTGCCAAACTGCGCTTTCCAGCTCTCCCCAAGTCGCGCTGGGATCGTTCGCCTAGTTCAATTGTTGGCTGGTTCATTCTGTCACGGGGCGTGGTGGCGTGGAAGGTGACCGGACCAGAACGGAGGCAGGAGGCATGAAGGGAGAACTCAAATGCGTTGACGATCCATAGGTTTTATTTAATAAAATAAAAGTCGCCCAATACTCCGAGGCAAAACAGAACAATACAGAGTTCCTCCGGCACGAACTCAACAGGACAAGGCATAACAGACTAAAACAGGACAAGGCATAACAGACCGGGATTGTGAATAATGAGTAGTAATGAACCAGCACCCGCCAAACCCAAAATCCAGCCTTAAATAGCAGAACAGCAATCAGCTGATCTGCTTCAGCTTGAGTTCGGGGGCGTGGCATACTGGTCGTCATGGCGACCGTGACAGAGCCCCCCTCTTAAGGGACAGCTCCCGAGGTCCCAAAAAAGAAAAAATTACTACCTCGCGCCCCGGAATGTTGACGATCGCGATTGGGGCAACCCTGCTCCCTCCTCCGAACACGCAGGAACGGGAGAGGCAGGCGCCATCTGCGTCGGGCGGATCGGAATCGGCGCTCGGCAGGGGGGGTCTGGTGGCCAACTGGACAGGGGATGACAGACAGGCAGAACCGACGAGAACAGGACAGATAAACAGGACAGGCAAAAACAGGACAGATAAACAGGACAGGCAAAAACAGGACAGATAAACAGGACAGGCAAAAACAGGACAGATAAACAGGACAGGCAAAAACAAAACAGACAAGACATGAGGGAGTCAAAATCAGAACCGGCAAAACAGGAGCAGCGGAGTCGGACTGGCACGCAGGCAGCGGAGTCGGACTGGCACGCAGGCAGCGGAGTCGGACTGGCACGCAGGCAGCGGAGTCGGACCGGCACGCAGGGGAGTCGGACCGGCACGCAGGGGAGACTGAATAGCAGGCAGTCGGCACGGGAGTCGGGCAGGCAGGCATCAGAGTCGGAGTCGGCCCGACGGGCAGCGGAGTCGGAGTCGGCCCGACGGGCAGCGGAGTCGGAGTCGGCCCGACGGGCAGCGGAGTCGGAGTCGGACTTGCACGCAGGGGAGAGGGAATAGCAGGCAATCGGCACGGGAGTCGGGCAGGCAGGCGTCAATTCTTCCTGGGACCCCATTCGAGGCACAGCAAGGGCCACGACGGGCGGGGCCGTGGTTCGAACGGGCAGGGAAGGCCAACTCAGTAGGCGCCTGCCAAACTGCGCTTTCCAGCTCTCCCCAAGTCGCGCTGGGATCGTTCGCTTAGTTCAATTGTTGGCTGGTTCATTCTGTCACGGGGCGTGGTGGCGTGGAAGGTGACCGGACCAGAACGGAGGCAGGAGGCATGAAGGGAGAACTCAAATGCGTTGACGATCCATAGGTTTTATTTAATAAAATAAAAGTCGCCCAATACTCCGAGGCAAAACAGAACAATACAGAGTTCCTCCGGCACGAACTCAACAGGACAAGGCATAACAGACTAAAACAGGACAAGGCATAACAGACCGGGATTGTGAATAATGAGTAGTAATGAACCAGCACCCGCCAAACCCAAAATCCAGCCTTAAATAGCAGAACAGCAATCAGCTGATCTGCTTCAGCTTGAGTTCGGGGGCGTGGCATACTGGTCGTCATGGCGACCGTGACAAAACCAAAGTCAGATACAGTCAAAAGTGCCCACTTGTAGGTAGAAAAATTGAGACATGCATGAAAGGTACCTTTATTAACACACAGTGCATCCGGAAAGTATTCACAGCGCTTCACATTTTCCACATTTTGTTATGTTACAGCTTCATTCCAAATTCTATTAATTTAATCTCTTATCTCAAAATTCTACACAAAATCCTCCATTATGACAATGTGAAAAAGTTTTTTTTTAAACTTTTTTTGAATTTATTAAAAATAGAAAACTTTGTTGATCCACCTTTGGCAGCAAATACAGCCTCAAGTCTTTTTGAATATGATCCCACAAGTTTAGCACACTTATCTTTAGGCAGTTTTGCCCACTCTTCTTTGCAATAAGTCTCAAGCTCAATCAGGTTGGATGGGAGACGTTTGTGCACAGCCATTTTCAGATCTCTCCAGAGATGTTCGATCGGATTCAAGTCTGGACTCTGGCTGGGCCACTCCAGGACATTCACGGAGTGGTTCTGAAGCCAATCTTTTGAGATCTTGGCTGTGTGCTTTGGGTCGTCCTGCTGAAAAATGAACCTTCGCCCCAGCCTGAGGTCAAGAGCGCTCTGGAGCAGGTTTTCATCCAGGATATCTCTATATATTGCTGCATTCATTTTTCCTTCTATCCTGATTAGTCTGCCAGTTCCTGCTGCTGAAAAACATCCCCACAGCATGATGCTGCCACCACCATGCTTCACTGTAGGGATGGTATTGGCCTGGTGATGAGCGGTGCCTGGTTTCCTCCAAACATGGTGCCTGGCATTCACACCAAAGAGTTCAATCTTTGTCTCATCAGACCAGAGAATTTTGTTTCTCATGGTCTGAGAGTCATTCAGGTGGTTTTTGGCAAATTTCAGACGGGCTTCCATGTTCCTTTTACTAAGGAGTGGCTTTTGTCTGGCCACTCTACCATACAGGCCTGATTGGTGGATTGCTGCTGATGGTTGTCCTTCTGGAAGGCTCTCCTCTCTCCACAGAGGAACGCTGGAGCTCTGACAGAGTGACCATCGGGTTCTTGGTCACCTCCCTGACTAAGGTCCTTCTTCCCCGATCGCTCAGTTTAGAAGACCGGCCAGCTCTGGGAAGAGTCCTGGTGGTTCCAAATGTCTTCCATTTACGGATAATGGAGGCCACTGTGCTCATTGGGACTTTCAAAGCAGCAGAAATTTTTCTGTATCCTTCCCCAGATTTGTGCCTCAAGACAATCCTGTCCCGCAGGTCTACAGACAGTTCTTTTGACTTCATGCTTGGTGTTTGTGCTCTGACATGCACACTCAACTGTGGGACCTTATATAGACAGGTGTGTGCCTTTCCAAATCATGTCCAGACAACTGAATTTACTGCAGGTGGACTCCAATTAAGCTGTAGAAAGATCTCAAGGATGATCAGTGGAAAAAAGATGCACCTGAGCTCAATTTTGAGCTTCATGGCAAAGGCATTCACTTATGTAAATGTAATTTCTTAGTTTTCTATTTTTAATAAATTCAAAAAAAGTAAAAAAAAAAAAAAGTTTTCACATTGTCATAACGGAGTAATTTGTGTAGAATTTTGAGATAAGAGATTAAATTAATACAATTTGGAATGAGGCTGTAACATAACAAAATGTGGAAAAAGTGAAGCGCTGTGAATACTTTCCGGATGCACTGTAGAATAACTGATTTGGCTTATTTTACAAAAACAATGGATAAATAGAGTAGGGAAAACTGCTTTTGTAATCTAAAGTGTATACAATCTTGCCAATTCAGTGTAAGGTTTGGGGCTGCGTGCTACCTTGAAGGCGGAACTCCCGGGAAGAGGAAGAATGCGTACACTGGTACACTTTTTCTTCCTTACTCATCCTGGAAATAATAATACATACAGTGGCTTGTGAAAATATTTGCCCCCCTTGAACTTTGTGACCTTTTGCCACATTTCAGACTTCACACAGGTGGATTCCATTCAACAACGTTAGTCATTTAGATCAATATTGAATCATTTAGCTCACTGAACTTTTGGACAATTTTGCTGCACTAAAAGTAAAGGGGCTAAATAATTTTGCACACCCACTTTTTGTTTTTTATTTGTTAAAAAAGTTTAAAATAGCCAATAAAGTGTGTTCCACCTCATGATTGTGTCCCACTTGTTGATTCTGCACAAGAAATAAGAGTTTTATATCTCATCTCATCTCATTAGCTGTACCGCTTATCCTTATTAGGGTCGCGGGGGGGCTGGAGCCCATCCCAGCCATCTCCGGGCAGTGGGCAGGGCACACCCTGAACTGGTTGCCAGCCCATCGCAGGGCACACGGTGACAGACAACTCACTCGCTCAGTCACACTTAGGGACAATTTGGACCGGCCAATTCACCTGAAATGCATGTCTTTGGAATGTGGGAGGAAACCGGAATGCCCGGAGGAAACCCATGCAAGCACGGGGAGAACATGCAAACTCCGCACAGTATGGCCGGTAGCTGGATTTGAACCCACGCAGGAGGTTCCCACAACCTCAGAACTGTGCCGCACACGCGCTAACCACTGCGCCCCTGGGCTGCCCGAGTTTTATGTCTTTATGTTTGAAGTCTGAAATGTGGCAAAAGGTCACAGAGTTCAAGGGGGTCAAATAGTTTTGCAAGCCACTGTATTTCTACAGTTGGTTGCAGTAGTCATTGTTGATGTGAAAATTATCAATTTAAAGTACTCAGTGGTCATTTCATTTCCCTTGCATAAAGAGACGTTGGTGTACGGATCCCAACCCAGCCTTCGTTATCACCACATCACCACAAGATGAGTGCGCATTGTTGACCCAAAACAGCAGGGGGAGCAGTTCGAATTTGAATGGAGTGCAAGAACAATTGCATGTTGAGTTGCGTGTTTAAAGTCGCAATTTACAAAACCAACATCCCCAGCTGGGTGCACAAATTGCAATTTTAAGGAACACAAACTTTATTCAGGTGCCGGGGTGGTTAGCACACAGCCCCACGGTGCAGAGGTTTAGGGTTTAAGTCCAGCTACCTCAGCCTCCCCATGTGGAGTTTACATGTTCTACCTGTGCCTGCAAAACATAAGAATGACTGACAGAGCAGAAGTCATCATTGAGAGTGTCCGCGTTTGTGGGGCCTATTTCATATCTGGTAAGTTTTCGTGGTTATCTGGTTTAGATTTATTTACTATGTGTAATGCCCAAGCCTGGTAAAGGTAAGTAGTCGGGGAAATGCTAAATGTCTGCTACCGTTGCCAACTTCATTATCAAATTAAGGTAAGACAAATAAATGTTTTTTCAACATCACAGTATATATATATATATATATATATATATATATATATATATATATATATATATATATAACTATATAACTTTATATATTATATTTTATATTATATATTTTATAGGAATAACTTTCCTGTGTGGAGTTTGCATGTTCTCTCCGTGCTTGCGTGGGTTTCCTCCAGGCACTCCTATTTCCTCCCACATTCCAAAGACATGCATGTCAGGTTGACTGGCTGGCAACCAGTTCAGGGTGTCCCCTGCCCATTGCCCGAAGATAGCTGGGATGGGCTCCAGCACCCCCGCAACCCTGCTGAGGATAAGTGGTGCAGATAATTGATGGATGGAAAAGACTAATGAAGTACTTTACTACATTACTTCAGCTTTTTTATGAGCATATGTAGGACCCTTACGCTTTATCTACATTTATATTACTAAACTATTGTAGCATCTATGCTGTTAGGCAGAGGGAAGACAAGCTACTGGACTAGTTCTAAGTTTGATGAGTGGTAAAAAGAAAAGAGGAGTCCTTTGGCCAGGATGATTTCGCCCAGGGAAAATTCTTTGATTCCTTGGAGAATTGGAAATCGTGTTGATCCAAGTGGCGATCCACCCCAGACCAAGAATAAAAAAAAAATATGTTTCATCGTAGAGCTCCACATTAAGTATCTGATTCATCTTAGAGCTTCACATCAAGGTCTCAGTAGGATTTGGATTATTTATTGTATCTTGACTTTGGAATACCCATGGATTTGGGATTCCCTGTATTTGATTTGTGTTGTGAATCTTTTGACGTTCATTTTAATTGTCATTGAAATTTGAAGTGTATGGGACTATGGGACTTTAAATCATGACACAAAAACAGATTCAGGTTGATTCTAAATCATCATCAGTGCGAATACTTGTAAATTTAGCGACGAATAGTTGGTTATCAACCGAAATTTAACTCAAAGAGAAATACCCTTAATGACAGTGTTGGTAAACCAAATTTAGGATTTCTTATCACACCTAAAACCAAGTAAGAATGTTATTTTACTACAGGTTATGTTAAATGTTGTCTGTTGTCTTATCCATCGTTTATTAAATTGCCTGGCTTTTGTTCAGACTAATTTGACTCTTGTGTTGCCTCAATTAATTTGACCACTCATCAAACTTAGAACTCCAATATATTTTCTCTCTAACAGCATAGCATTTTCTGTCCATTTCAAACTCAACTGTAAACAGTCCTGGTATTGGAATAAGAGTAAAGAAAACATATGTGAACCCCACTTTGAAGTATGAGTCAGACTTCTTATCCTCAACCAGGGTTGGGTAGGGTTACTTTAACTTGATTACTTTCAATTACTTTTGGATTACTCCAATACCAAATATGCTAATAAAAGACAAAAGAAACTAAATATGAATACAATTATGACTCACAACACATGGTAAGCTTTCTCTCCTGGCTTTGATCTCCTTGATCTCTGGCAAAACTAACATAAAATGCGACAGAAACAAAATGAAAATAAATCCAAAGAGCTTGCCGACATCATTTTTGCCGTTCCATGTATTCCGTTACTCCCCAAGCCTGCACAAAATTTAGTAATTGTATTCATATTTAGTTTCTTTTGTCTTTTATTAGCATATTTGGTATTGGATTAATCCAAAAGTAATTGAAAGTAATCAAGTTAAAGTAACCCTACCCAACCCTGTCCTCAACCACAGATTTGTATAGTAGTGCCTGTCATTAACCATTTTGCTAATCATAAGCAGTGAGGCTATTAAACAGGTAAACTGAGTTGCACTCTCGTTTTGTCATTCTGATGCTTTTGTTTGGAGATACTGTGGTGTGGGTGGGTGGTTGTTGGGACTGGTGGAGTGTGGAGGTTGGACCAGAGGGTTGGCATAACATTCGTCTTTGAGTGTCTTCTGTCGGTGGGTCTCAAGAAGAGCCAGCCAAATGTCGCGCCGCAAGGTGGGATTCTGCATCAGTGATAAGAAACGCAGGAGGATGAATCTGGACTCTTTTGCAGAGCTCTGTGCGTAAGTTACATGACTTTTGTCATCTTATTACCTTATGCAAATCAAGGTTTTGAGAGTGGATCCACTTAGAACAGGGCCCTTACAGCAATAATGCGTGTCATTAATAAAAAGTTCTAAAAACATTCCACTTTGAAAGCATGTTCAATAATAAAGCTAAAAATAAATCAATTGCCTATGTTCGTCCAGGGATCATGGAGTGGAGGTGGTGGAGGTAATTGTTTTTGTCTAAAGCAAATACTTTCTCAACTTGAAGATTTGTGTTCTGGTATGTGTGAATTTGTTTTCTTGCATCTAATCTGAAACGCACGTATACCGGTTTGCAGTGCAGTGTGTAAAGTTTAATGCTTGTCTTCAATGCATGGCCATGGGTGTCATTTACAGATGTCCGCATTTTTAGTAATCCGTGTCACTGCCACCTGCAGCCACCTCTTCCTATAAGCTTTTTTTAAGTTTTCCTTGAGAGGCTTTGTGACTGTGGTGCACAGTAAGGACTAATGTTTTCTTTTTCTCCGTTAGATTGATCTTACTCAACCACTTGAGCCCCAAGGACCCTTCGACGTTATTGTTCACAAACTGTCTGACGTCATCGTAAAGGCGGAACATGACATCCACTCAAAGCAGCTCCTGGTCAACTTCCAGGTGGAGCTAAAATGTCATCATTTCATACTCTGCTCCTAATCTTGTGTACTTCTCCATTAGCTTCGATGTTCTCTGGTTGATTAATGAGAGTCAGCAAATACAGCTACAAGTGTGTGCTTTGCGAGTGGCATCTGTCTTTGGCGACATCCATTGGACATATTTAAAATTGCAAGTCATTTATGCGAGGCAGCCACATTTTCTCTAGTGTTATTGTCAGCATTGTTCCGGGGGCTACCTAAAATGAAGTGGCAGGCCACATTGGGCCCACAGACCTTTAGTTTGACAGCTAACTAGGGCTGCAAGAAACAACTATTGAAACGATTCGTTGAATAATTGGATCGTCAATATGTTTTTCTTAAATTAAGTTTGAAGTTGATCTAACCATGTCGTAGATGATTACAAACACAAGTAAGAACTAAACAAATAAACATGACGTGACAAGAAAAATTGGTACAATAAAATGAATACAAATCTTATTGAAGGTCAGTAGTGACATAAATACATAAAGCCTTTGTTCTTTATTTTAGGGACACATGTGCAATTCAATAGATCCTAGGAAAAGACCAACTAATAACAGAAACACATAGTTATTTTGAACGGTGTTGGCCTTCATAATCAAGTGCCCACATATTGTTTTCAAATTAAAAAATGTCCGACTTCTTAGTTTTAGAAGTGCTTTAACTGTTGAGTTCAGGCTGCTTTAAAGGGACAGCATGTATTATTTAACGCTTTCTAGTGGATTCTCGAACATTGTTTGGTATCTGTTGATACTGACTGGAATCCAATATCTAATCACCATGTGGCCTTTAACTTCAACAAGTTTGCCGGTTCCTGCACTGGCCACACAGGCCCACAGCATGATGGAACCGCCACCAAATTTCACGGTGGGTAGCAATTGTTTGTCTTGGAATGCTGTGTTCTTCTACACCCATGCATACTGCCCATGGTTATGTACAACTAACTCAATTGAAGCTAGCTTATCCAAAATGTGCTTTGGCATTCCTCAAGCAGACTCATGAAACAAAATTTGCATTATTTGGAAATAACAAGGAATGGAGAAGCTCAGCTCGAATGCAACCTAAGTACAGGAAATGCTCAACAGGAACTTATATGCCAGCCCAATGACATGGTAGGCATCTGTGAGGTAGTTATATTGTGAGAGGACCTGTTTTTTTTCTTTTTCATTTTTTTCCCCAAGCTTCTTTTTCTACTTTTTCTAGCTTTTTTTTTAACTTTCATTTTTTCTTCTTTTCCTTCCTTTTTCTCATTGTCCTTGTATTTTTTGAGTCTGAAAGCCTCTTACTGCTTTTTAGTTCTTACATTATTGTTTCTTCTTTTTTCTTTTAGTGCCTTTGTTTTATTTTTTTCATCTGTTGTTTCTTTTTTGTTGTTGCCTTTCTTTTTTTATAAGCTTTATTTGTTCCCCCAAAGTAATTTTGTGCATAACGTTAATAAGTCCTAGTATATCATCATAGTAACATCAAAGCGGCTGCCTTTTCCAGCAGCTGCCCAACTGTTTTATTGTCTGCTCCTATCTTCGGTGTTTTTTCTTCCCGTTTTGACAACTACACTATGGATTACTTATATATCCTATGGACATGGGTTTTAACGCACAAGAAATGCGTGTATTTCAACTCCTTGCCCTGAGGAATTCTCGTGCCGGCGTGATGAAGGGGCCCATGGTGGAAGAAAAGCCGAAGCTAGCGAAGCGGCTAGCGGCGTTATAAGTCTTCGGTACCATCCGTAATCATGGTAAATGCGAACTCACGACCAAATAGGATCATCGAGTGCTTTTTGAAAACATCGAAGCGCACAGGGAGCGCAGTTGCTGTGTTTTGCGGAAACGTGGCTCACGTTTAGCATTCCGGACGCTAACGTGTAGCCACCCGGAGCCACCTGGAGAAATCCGGCTTCAACGTCGCTAAACAGAGACATGAAAGCCGGGGGGAATCGGAGAGGAGGCGGACTTGCTAACACGAGGTGGTGTATCCCTGGATTCTCACAAAGAAAAGATTTCCATCTGCCGCAGGAATGTCGAACTTTTGGACTGGCGTGACGTCATCCACTCCGCTACAAGCACCCTCGGGCATCATGTTAATCTGTTAATAAACAACGGGGTAGACTGCTGGAAGTGTGAATTTCCCTACGGGGATGAATAAAGTATATATCTATCTATCATATCTATCTATATGGATAGAAGCAACAAAAACAATTTCAAAAGGCATTTAGAAGCTGAAAGAGTCCGCTCTTTTTAGCGAGCCAGGGCAAAAGAGCCGCTTTTAGAAAATAGAGATGTGTATTCCCATCACTACGAGCTTATTTAAGTGGAAGGCATTTAACTGCTAAATTCTGAAAACACGTAGCACGGTATCACAGCCTGGGACACATACACGATAGGCAAAACGTGCAAGATGAGTGAAATTAATGATGAGTCCTTGTTTTAGTGTGTTTCTTTTCTTACTTTTTTCGTCTCCACCTAGCACCTTTTCCTCCCTCCGTCATACCTGCCTCAAATAATTCGCGCTGTTGTGTTCATTTTACCGCGAGAGAAATGAAGAGTGGTGGTGGGCCAAACCAACTTCAAATTTGGGAGGGGAGAATTTCACCAGATGTTAAAACTCACCTCATCTGTTGCGCTGAATGTGGACTTAAAGGTGGTTAGAGAATGAATGCACGCGTAGGTTCACTTAGTGCAAGTGACAGATACATGTTCAAATTATTTTTCTCCACCTTCACATGTGCTAGGTCTTTAGGGAATCTCTCGTTCTTCTCGATTGGCTACTCCGGCATTGAGTACCACTATATTTGGATTTTTGCATCACTATATCAATAATTGTGCCGGACATTATTTTAAGAATCTGTGCCGATTGTGAAGGGCCTAATCATTGCAAAGTATTAAGTCTTGGTTGAATATCAATTAAAATAGTTTCAACTCTCGATAGCTTACCTGGGGGTATACGACTTGGCGTGGAAAGCTGAGGGGCTGGAGCCCTAGCACAACTTAGTGCTTCTCTGTGTACATACTTGATTTCAGTGGAAAATAATTATCAAGCTAGCTCTTATTTAGTTTGTTAGGTGTGATTGAAAAATGTGTCTGTGTGCTGTGTTCCAGAGCTATGTGTCACTTCACAGTAGAACTGTTGTTCTGGATCCTTTACCCGCTATGACTCAAATTCTAGACCGGTTTGCCTCGTACAGAATCATGAGAAAACTGCACAATTCACTCAGAGGTCAGATACGATTCTGTTTAAGTACATTATACACCATGTTGTCCTTGAGAAACCTTCTTGTTTTTGCTTGTCAGACTGGCACGTTTGCAGTCCTCCTTACTTTGAGGTCCACAATTCAAGTGACATGCCTTCTCTTGAGGAGAAGGTGATGGCTCAGAACCTGAGCTTCCCTCTGGGTCAGTTTTCTACCTCAGCATTATTTGATGGCTTTAAAATCAGAGGTAAAATTTGTTCTACCATTGGACAGTTTGTAAAACCAGAGTGGCACATGGTTCTCTCTCCCATGAGGTGAGTGCAAGTCCAGTTGCCTTTGTTGATTGCTAACCTTTTGAATGTTCTCAGAAATTGTGCATCATTGTTTAATGGATGGATAGATGTCGCTGATCTTCAATGCAGAGAGTCTGGTGGAGATCCATCCTCCATGCGTGTTGCAGAGTTTTGTCAACCACGGAGCTGTCCTGCACAAGGTCTTTGTCATCGGGGAAAGACACTTCTGTGTGGAAAGGCCCTCACTCAAGAACTTCCCAAGTGGACCGTGTGGTAAGTCAAAAACCTCCCGTCCAAATTAACTTTTCCATTCCACAGCTGTTTGTTCTCGTTGCATACTCATTTGTGGTTTCTATTTGCCCACAGACAGGAAGACTATCTTCTTTAACAGCCAGCAAGTGTCCAAACCAGAGTCAAGCTCTGATCTCACAGCGGTGAGTTTTAGTTCCTTGCAAAAGTATTCTGCCCCTTGATCTTTTAAACCTTTTGCCACATTTCAAGCTTCAAACAAAGATACCTTACATTTTGTCAAGGATGGACAACAATAGGGACACAATCGTTTATTGTATTGCATTTGAATTTATTTTATTAGTTTTTATATATACTTTTTCTACAAATCTGAAAACTGAACTGTTTTGCTATGCAATATCATTTGGCCTCTTAAGTTTCAGTTTAAGATATCGGGATGACCCAATGTTGTCCTAAACGACTGATGATAACAAATAGAATCCACTAAGTTTCCCTATAAATCAGGGTCCCCGCAAATCTTTGAAAAGTCTTAAAAGGCATTGAATTCATTATTCTAAAAAAAAGACCTTAATTAGCATTGGAATGTCTTGCAATTTCCATCCATTGCCAAAAGACATAAAAATGTAAACACAAATATTGTCAGAACCAGAACATACGGTAGACCCAAACGCGTAACAGTTCACACAAAGCTTTATTGCGAAAGCGGAGAAGTCAGGTGCGGGAAAATAAACGGCAGCGATTTGGCGATCGCTGGGCACGAGAAACCCACGAGATCAGAGCGTGGTCGGAGGGCGGAAACGAGTCGAGCAGCCGGGACGGGAGATCGGAGCGTGGTCATTCGACAGAAACAAGTCAGGCAGCCGGAACGGGAGATTGGAGCTTGGTCGGTGGGCAGAAACAAGTCGGGGAGCCGGGATGGGAGATCAAAGCGTGGTCAAGTAAGATACAGGATAGGACGGGACAGACGAGAGCCTGAATCAAAAAGTGCTTGCCTTGCATGTGCAGAGGTTGGCTGACGGACTGACCAGGAGTAAATGAGAGTGTTTAGTTTAAATAGGAGGTGAACCAATCAGGAAACAAACAGCAGATGGAGCCAAACGAGCGAGCACAGGTAAGGGCAATGAGCAAAAGATGACAAATATTTAGTAATAATTATCGATTTTCCTCATCCAAGTATGTTTTTCTAAGCATGTTTGTTTGATACTACACCCAAAATTCGTCATGAATATCACAGTGTAATGGAGCAAAAAGTCATTTTTGTGCTTCATGATTAAAACGCTTCATGAATGTAGCAGAAGAGATTTTTCGAATCAGTTATTATCTGCCAGTTTTGACAAACGATCAATAAAGTACTGTAAGCAATTGTTTTTGTTATGCTTGTTTCAGTTGTGTGTTTTGTTTTGTTTTTGCTGACTTGGCCCAAAATTTGATTTCAAAAGGCATGAAAAAAGTCTTAAAAAGTTTTGAATTTAACTTGCCTTAAGCTGTAGGAACCCTGTAAATGCACATGCTCTGTGATAGTCTCACAGTTCTGTTCAAAGACTTAAGAAGACACCAGGCATGTCCGAGATACTGTTGTGGAGAAGAATAAAGTTGGATTCAAAAATATTTCCCTAACTTTTAACATTTCAAGGAACATTAAGCAAGAAATCATATTGAAATGTAAAAAGTATCAGACAAATGCAAATCTACAAAGACGTTTGGCCATCCTGTAAACCTTGAGAGCAGTACACTCTAATGTGCAGTTAAGATGCTTTATAAAGAATATATTGTTTTATGGGGTAAGTTCACAAGAGGACTCAGGTGATAAAATTGGCATGAAGGTCGCCAATAGGCTTGTGCTGGCTAAAATGCAAAACGATGGCTTAACATTTCATCAACAAATACAACTTATTTATGAACTTGTCGAATTCCATTGGAGACCACGCGTTTAAAACACATTTGAAGCTATGTGCTAATTACTGTCATGATTGTTTTGTCACTTCTCCAATCTTGTCGGATCACTTAATGATTCATTATATTTTCGAGTGCGTTCACTTTAATAAAGGTCTTAAATTTCACATAAAAACTAAAGTAAAAAAGAAACTTTAATGGTACTATCCATCCGATCTGCAGAAGCCAAGCTCTACAGGATGGTGTATTTCCAACAATGTTTTATGTGCTTTGAATGCCCCATCGTTTGAGGAACAATGGAGATTGCAGCAAAAAGGAAAACATATTTTTAAAGGGACTCTGTGTAAAATCTGACCACTAGATGAAGTCTTGAATGCAACCAAAAACGAGTGCAACAAAGCACAAAAAAGAATAAAAATCATTGAAACTCAAAGTGATAAAACTACATATGTTTTCTTATGATTTATAGTGTTAGCTCATGAAACTTCCAGTATTCAATCCCATTTGTTATACATTCAGTATAAATACATCCCTGGACAAATCAGAAGTCTCAATGTCTTTCATCATTCAAACCGCATTGCGACTGTTGCAAGGTGACGAGTCTTTGGGTCGCCGTATCAGCAAGACAATCTTGATGAGGGTCATGTTATATAAAATAAATATACATTACTCAACATACAACTTTTTTTTTAATGCATGGTTCATGCATTTTTGCTTATTTTTTCCCATGCATTATCTGCACCGCTTATCCTCAGTGTGGTCACAGGGGTGCTGGAGCCCATCCCAGCTACCTTCAGGCAGTGGGCAGGGGACACCCTGAAATGGTTTCCAGCCAGTTGCAAGGCACACAGAAACAGAAAACTCACTTGCTCATTCACACCTAGGGACAATTTGGACCGGTCATTTAACCTAACAAGCATGTTTTTGGAATATCGGAAACCAGAGTGCCCGGAGGAAACCCACGCAAGCACGGGGAGAACATGCACACTCTGCACAGGAATGCTGGTATGATTTGAACCCATGACCTCTGAACTGTGCCGCGAAAGCAGTAACCACTCAGCTCATGTTATATAAAAATATATAACTTTCTCAACATAATTTAACTATTTTTTTAAATGCTGTTTTATATGATGGTTCATACATTTTTGCTTATTCAAATCAACACTGGGCAGCACGGCGGCGCAGTGGTTAGCGCGTGTGCGGCACAGTTCTAAGGTCTTGGGAACCTCCTGTGTGGGTTCAAATCCAGCTACCAGCCTACCTGTGCGGAGTTTGTATGTTCTCCCCGTTCTTGCGTGGGTTTCCTCCGGGCACTCTGGTTTCCTCCCACATTCCAAAGACATTTCAGGTGGATTGGCCGGTCCAAATTGTCCCTAGGTGTGAATGAGCGAGCGAGTTGTTTGTCCCTGTGTTCCCTGCGATTAGCTGGCAACCAGTTCAGGGTGTCCTCTGCCTACTGCCCGATGATTGCTGGTATGGGCTCCAGCACCCCCGCGACCCTACTGAGGATAAGCGGTGCAGCTGATGAGATGAGATGAAATCAACACTGTTTTATTTTGTTAATATATGGAGGGAGGGACTGAAGTTGGAGACCCCAAGCAACACTTTTACACCTCGGATGCCTTTTTTCTAGTCTTGGGTATTTTTAAGCAAGAGTGGCAGTTACGAATTTGGCAACTGGATTTGTACCATCACTGAGATCGTGCAATGTCTAAAAATGTCCTCCTCCCCTCAAGCTGGATGAGCAAGAACCCAGCTTGCCTCCTCCCAGCACAGAGGCCCTGGCCGCCCTGGTCAAAGAACTGCGAGTGCAGCTCGGCATGGCCCTCTTCGGCGTTGACGTCATCATCAACATACAAACGTACACCATCACGGTCATCGACATTAACGTCTTTCCAGGTGAGCAGTGTCGTTTTCGAGACCTGACCAGTTGATCTAAAGCGGTGGTTTTCAACAGGTCAGACTGTTCACCATTCCCCCCTAATTAAAAGTCGAGACTCAAATCAAGAAAATGATTTCCACTTCTCAAATTTATTGAATGAAAAGGATTGTGCCGTTTGAACCAGAGATAGTAGAATACATTCATGCTTTTCAAAAAAACAAATCTAACAGCAAAACCAAAACAATTAACAACAATTAATTATGTTCTCTTTAACAGGGTTGGGTAGGGTTACTTTAACTGGATTACTTCCAATTACTTTTGGATTACTCCAATACCAAGTATGCTAATAAAAGACAAAAGAAACTAAATATGAATAAAATTACTAAATTTTTTGCAGGCTTGGAGAGTAACGGAATACATGGAACGGCAAAAATGATGTTGGCAAGCTGTTTGGATTTATTTTCATTTTGTTTCTGTCGCATTTTATGTTAGTTTTGCCGGAGATCAAAGAGATCAAAGCCAGGAGAGAAAGCTTACAACGTGTTGTGAGTCATAATTTTATTCATATTTAGTTTATTTTGTCTTTTATGAGCATATTTGGTATTGGAGTAATCCAAAAGTAATTGAAAGTAATCCAGTTAAAGTAACCCTACCCAACCCTGCCGGCGCCATCCCTTCTGCTCCCTCGGTCTGTTTCTCCTTTGCGCCAGTTTCCTCGACAAGTCTCCCTTTCTTGACCATATTCTATTGAAGTGTTTTTCTTTGATGCACATTACAAATTATCCCCTTTCTGTCGTTTTCCTAGTAGGTATTACATTAGTGTGTAATGGTTTTTGGCAGAGCTACTTTTCTTGCTGCCTTCTACCACATGGCCGGAAGTCTTCTTTTGATAAAGGGCTCTACAAATAATCATAACTTGATTTGTGCAACTGAAAACGATCACTACAAAGCACAAAAAGAATACAAACTACCGAGACTCACTGTGACCAAACTGCCATATTGTGCACTGCATTTTTTTGTCTTTCACAAGGTTTTTGGGGGTACCCTTCGCATTAAGGGTACAAGACTATGTGTAGTTCTGGCCTACCCCGGTCATCTCCACTTTTCCTACCAATTTAACAAGAGATCATATCACATTTTGACGAGAATTACGTAAATGCATCAAATCTTATCGTATGTACAGCAAAATATTTCATCCACAAACGAAATATTAAAAGTGTAAATCTGTTTTTCAGAATTTTGTCAGTGAATTTGTTTGATGAACACAGGGATTTATAATATACTTAAGAATCTCCCCCTGGTATTGTTTTAAACATGTCCTTATTTTTATTTATTTATTTTTTATCTGTATATCGACAACACCTTATGTTCTCTTGAAAATGTTGACTTCTTATTATTTTTTTTTACTTTTCCATACCAACTTTGTAATTGTCATGTTCAAAATTTTTTGGGAAAAAAAAACAACAACAAAAACTTAATATGGCGGACAATCAAAAAGAAAGAAAAGAAGAAATCAAGAAAACTGAAAAAAAGCAAGGAAAAAAAGAAATTAAAGGCGAAAAAAAAAGAAAACGAGAAGCCAGAAAAAGTAAAAGAAAAAAAAAAGGTTTTGTGGGACCTGTGGCAGCAGGAAGGCCAACATTCATGTTGAGTCAAATAAATACAAAATTGCTCCCAAAAATTCACATTTATGTGATAGTTTATATATTTTTACTTATTATTCAAATCAATATTGGTTTGTTTTTCTAATGAATTAGGTATTTTTTTAACCCATAGGAGACTCTAAATAATAAAAGAATGAATAAATAATGTCCCTTTAATGAAATCCAAAACGCTTTATTTATTTATTCATTCATTTACTATTCTTGCATTACAGTCACTTTCAACTGTGTTTTATCTTGTATTTATTTCATTGCCTTAACTCATTTTGAGTTAATCTCGTATTTTTATTTAATATTCGTTATATTATTTCAAGTATACATGTAAATAGTTTTTTTTACTACGCTGGCAACTGTGTGGAAAGCAAAGTAAGAATTTCATTGTGCAGGGAATCGTGTTTCTTTACTGTGCATATGACAATAAACACTTTGAATTTAATTTAGTGTCTTAGTCTTCTATATCATGAAATTAAAAAAAGACAAATCTAGTATCTGTATCTTGCTCAACATATATAAACAAACCTGTATGTTCCAAAATGAGGGGTTTCAACTGGCATTTGCATCGAATCATCGCCATCTACTGTCAAGGAGTCCAAATGACCCTCTGTCATTTTTTTCTCTTCTTTGCATCAAAATGGCTGAAAAGGAGTCTGCCAACCTCCCGATCCAACAGTTGAGAAACACTGGTCTAAAGTATTATTTTCTCTTGCCAGGTTACGAAGGCGTGCCTCAGTTCTTCTCCTCGTTGCTCAGTCACATCGAGTCCGTGTTGGATAAACAAGCGGCTTCTGAGGCAAATCAGGAAAAAGGGCCGGAGCGCGCCATATAAGCAACAATTCTTTCATGTGTGGAAAAAAAAACTTGTAGTCAAAACTATATTGTCCTTAAAGGGACACTGTGTAATATTTGATCACAAGATGTCACTGTACCGTCTAGTGCAACTCTGTTCCAAAGCACAAGAAAGATTGTAAAAACGCACCAATTTCTTATTTATTCCCAGCCTTTCATGAGGTTTTTTTTTTTTTTTAGGTATCCTTAGCATCAAAATGGCAGACAATCTTGTCAGCGCCCTCTAGGCGAGACTTATGTTATGACCAATACAATTCTCAACCTCTATGTTTATATGATGGTTCAAGTATTTTTGCTCATACCTAAGACTTATACATTGGTAAAATGGCGGCGCCCTCTGTTGGCTGCATCGGCTCGCTACAACGGGTCAGGTGTATCGACATTTCGTTCTGTGTACATTGTTACAAAGAATGACAATACAAAGGAAATTATTATTATTATTATTATTATTATTATTATTCAAACGAATATTGATTTTTTTTAAATTAACCACTAGGAGGCACTAGATAACACCCAATCTCCCTTTAAGTTAGGGGTGGGAAAACTACTAGAGAAACCCTACAAAATTACAATAAAACTAAATATCAAATTAAGTGCTTAAAACAGGGACCGAATATATTATTTTGCTTTCATTCTAAAAAGACAAAATACATAATCCAACAAAAATACTACAACAGTAATACTATAATAAACAATACTTATTATTCTATATTACACGAGAAACAATACAAAAATATCAAGACAGTAGGAATGTAATAAAAAAATACTAAAGCAATATTACAATGGAAATACTACAAAAATACAACTACGGTAATATTACCAACATTCTACATATATTACTGAAAAATCTGTGGAAATACTACAAAAATTTAAAAATAAATTTTAAAAAACTACAGCAATATTACAAAACTTAATATTGAATTTTGTGCTTAAAACAGGGACCTAATATATTATTTTACTTTCATTCTAAAAAGACAAAATACATAATAAATACCAAAAAATACTACTACAGTCATATTATAAAAAACAATACTGATTCTTCTAGATTACACCAGTGATACTACAAAAATACTGCAATATAAATACTTCCTACAGAAACACTGCCAAAATATCACAACATTAATAATGTAATAAAAATACTACTAAAGAAATACTAAGAAAAAAAAAGATAAATATTACGACAGAAATACTATAAAAATACATCTACATTAATAATACCAACATTCTTCATATATACGACAAGAATTCTATGGAAATACTGCAAAAAGACTACAAAATTACTATAGAAATAAAAAAATACAACTACAGTAATCATACAAAACTAAATACTAAATTCAGTGTTTAATATATTATTTTTCTTTAATTGTGAGTGTATCAAAATCATTGTAAATAAACAAATTCATTTGAGAAAATATCGATACCTCTTAATATTTTATCACATGTCTGCATGTATATTTATTCATAAGTGAAAAAAAAATTGATGGCTCTCTGGGATCAGCCATTAACTTTGAACCCAATGCGGACCCCGACTCCGAATACTTTCCCACCATTGCTTTAGGTCGTTCCAATCACAACACAATTGAGTTTCCATGACTTTTATTGATGAGTATCATAGAAGATGTTGCAGGCACAAAATACAGCACTCTATGCTTATCAATTTTACAAATATTTGTGGGGGCTATTTGTGTAATGTCTTCCTCCCCAGATACAGTATACCCTTACTCAAAATCACCGATTGATATAATAAAACCCCGCTGTACGGTAACACTTTATTATTTGTGAAATTAAAAATCATGTCTGGAATGAATTATACGAATAATTGTGTGTGTGTTCAATCATTAAGTCCCGACTACAGGGAAAAAAATCACAATCAATAAATGAGTATTGCATACTACATGTGCACTTTAAAGTCGTATTAAAATACCTGCTGTATTGGCTAAATTATTCATGATTCATTATTGCATTTATGTGTGCCGCAGTGTATCTTTTATTATTGCAGTTAACTGAGTCTCTTAGTAACCCTGTTAGATTTGTACCTTGTGCAATTTGACGCAGTGTCCTCCTGGGGGCGCTTTCGCCTTTTACTTTGTATGACCTTGGCGCAATGTTATTTACACAAGCACAGAGAAATCGAATGTAATGTAACAAACACCAGCGAGCGATTACAAACGGCTATTTTCAGCGTTAGCAAAAGACAAGAAAATTGCTTGAGTGTCTTCCTCAGCCCTGCCTAGTCCTTGGCTTGTTAAGAGTGCAAAACTGTCTGAACCTCAAGTGACACCTTGTAAGCTCTACGTACATCGATTCTGAAAATCCTGCCGTGTGTAGAAATAGATGTATAGATACCTACAGATATATCAATCATTTAAACGATCAAAATTGCTCTGTATAGCACGTTTCAGGCAACAAATTATGACTTAAAGTGCTGTATGAAAACATAAAATCTATGTTTATGTTCCTGCTCGGAGCATTCACTCTGAAAACGCTGCTCTATTAATGATCCCAAGAGCCAAGAAGAAATCCGCAGGTTCGAGAGTGTTCTCCATTCGGGGTCAGGTACTGAGGAATTCTCTGCTCTCTGAGATCCTATCTGCAACCTCATTGGAAGTGTTTAAATCTAGGCACAAAACACACTTATATTCAATAGCTTATGAGTGATGTTGACCTCAGGAAGCTGTCAATACGTCACGTTGTTGATGTTTATGTATTATCCGTTGATGCACTTGCAACATCACTTCCAACCTGATTATCCTGGAAGAGGGATTACCTCATGTGGGGTACCTTCTCAAGGTTTCCCCATTTTCCTCATGCTGAGGTTTTTGAGTTTTTCCTTGCCCTCATGTAGGTTTCAGATCAGAGGATGTTGTAATGGTAGTCTGTAGAGCCCTTTGAGACGTCTTATGATTAAGGGCTATACAAATAAACATGGCTTAACTTGAATTTTCCTCTTTATCCCCACCCTACAATCCGGATTGCCAACTACGCACACACACAATGGTTAGATCAAACAAAAACGAGCTAAATAATAATACATAATAATATTAATTTTGACGTTCTGTGCCTTCAAGAGAGGACTCAATGGCACAGCTAATGCACAAAAGACATGTACACTATAGTAAAGAACGCATAAATAAGTCATGAAATTACTTAAATAGGACAGAAATGTAACTATTTATGCATTTCCTTATTTGATATGTCATATATTTCGTTGTGAATTGATTGTGAATGTTTTCATGTATTTTGTCACAACAAAATGCTATTCAAATGAAAGGGCGGGTCAAATACGAGGAGCTTTTCACCTATTGGGCGATCAGAACTTATTCGTTAATCACTGATCAACCAATAGGTGAAAAGCTCATGTATCTAGGCCGCCTCTGTCATGATGACTGATTTGGATCACCTGTGCCCGCTCGATTGGCGCCAGCCGCTGCGGGCTACCTGAATGGTTCCCTGTCCTTTTTAAGCCCAGTCCTGTCACTCTCCAAGTGTCAGTCCGTCAGCGAACCTGTGTTTCTACAAGGCAAACATTTTGACCCTAACTCCCACCTGTCCTGTTTTTGCACCCGTTTTTGCACCCGTCTGTTCCTGATCTCCCCGTTTGTCTCTGGCTATGACCTGTTTTTGACCCCGACCACGTTTTCTCTCCCCGTCCCGGCTTACGACACGTTTTTTTCGTCCTTGACACCGCCATCTCCCGCTTCGGAAGATCCACTTCCGTATTCGGATCACGATCCGATTGTGTGAGCGGCTTGTTCCCCCATCCAGCGGGCATTGCCCTTCCTCTTTCTATCAATAAACTTGTGAGAAACGTTACGCGATTGGGTCTACCCTTTGTTCTGAAAATGACAGCCTCTTCATTGGAATAACATTCAGTTGCGATGAAATACACGACAAAATACATGACAAGCAAAAAGAAATAAAAAATAAGAAAATGCATAAAAAAACGAATACATTTTTATTTTGGTCACATATTTAGGTACCAGGCGATTTATCTATGTACTCATTTAATCGTATGGCATAGTTTTGTCGGTATTTAAGTATGCATTTATTTCTACACATGGCAGGATTGGGACCCCATTTGTTCGTGTCACCCTCCTTCGTCGCAACAGTCTTAATTTTAACAGTACGCGAGCCTAATAAAACAAACCTTATTTCTTACCTTGAGTAGCGATATCAGTGATACGTAACAGTCATAACAATTTACATACGGCTATCGATTGCACAAGAGCGATATTGATACACACAAATTGCTTATAGAAAAGGAGTGACGTCTGAGACAAGAGCAAAGTATGTGCGTTTGATTTGATGTCGCTACAGGGGTCCCCAACATGGTGATCGGTTCCGAAATGCGTCGCAGTGAGTCATGGTGATTTTCTGGGAAATTTCCAAATGTAAACGATAGAATAGATCGAGAGAAAGTGGTTTATATTGGTTTTCTAAATGATATATGAAAACCTTATGTTCAACTCTTTCTTTACATACATGATCCGTTCTTAAAGGGACAGTGTGTATGATTTGATATTTGGCTGTCACTGTATTGTATAGTACAACCAAAAACGAGTGCTGAAAAGCACTGTGAAAAATACAAACTACAGTCTCAAAGCATCCAAAAACGCGCATTTTAAATTTTTATATATTTTTACCCAGCTTTTTTTTTAGTTTTTTTGGTTACCCGTAGCAGCAAGATGGACGGCAATTATGTCAGCTCCCTTTAGGTGAGGCTCATGTTATGTAAAATAAATGCTAGTTTCTTGACCTGCGAGTATATTAGAAAGGCATCTTTACATGTTAGTTCATGTATTTTTGCTCATCATTTAAATCAATATTGATTTTTTTTCAAGAATGATATCAACTTTTTCTTACCACAAGGAGGCGCTAAATAGAACACACAGTCCCTTGAACTTGAACAATTTCTCTACATCCATGATGACTTCTCAAAGTGACAGTGTGCATTATTTGACCACTCAATGACGCTGTATTGTGTAGTGCGACAGAAAACGAGTGCTAAAAAGCACAAGGAAGAGTAAACACTCAAATCTATCAAACCGCACTCTTTTACTTCTCTTTTTTTGCCAAGCTCTATGCGAGTTTTTTGGGGTACCCTTAGCAGCAAGATGGTGGACAAATCTGTTAGCTAAATGCGAATGTCTTGGCCTACAAGCATTTGAAAAAAAAAATTATGAGTGAAGTTTTTTACCACTAGAAAGTGCTTAATGATACACACTGTCCCGCTAACAATCACTAAATACAAATTTTGAGAATTAACCAATCATATATGGAATCACCAAGGGTTCCATTTTCGAGAAAAATGTGTTTGAGGTTGAAAAGACATATTTTAACTCCATTCCTAATAATTACAACATAGTAATAACAAAACAATAACACAATAACATTATAACAACATAGCAGTTGCCATTTCAGAAATGCAATTCGATCTTGTTGCACTTTTTACTAATTGGTGACAAAGACGTCGCTCTTAGCTTCACAAAAGTTGGTGACCCCAGCACTCGGGAGAAATATAAACAAATGGTGAATGCCTGCATTGGTGGCAGGTAGCAACTTTTTCCACCTGTCCGCAACAATTTGTTGAATCCGCTAAGCATGAAATCTCTGAAACTAAAATGATCATTGCTTTGACAGATAGGGGGAGAAAAGATGGAACGCATCAGGATAAAAAATGGAGAACAACCAATGCTGTAAGTAGCAGAATGTGTGAGTGTGAGCAAACCCGAAAGGTGACTGCAAGTGTGTTTTAGTGTGGGTGTTCATCCTCTCCGCAGCGCTCTCAGCTCTGCCGCAACTTCACGTAACTGGGATTCGATCTCCAGTAGCTCCTGCAGACGAGAGGGAGAGGGGAATCGAAACCAGATTATGCAGACAGCAGCGTTAGGTTTCATCTGAGGTTGCTCACTTGGAGTGGAAATATTGAAAGTACACTAGACTTTCTTATGACAGTGTACACTGCAGTGCTTTTAAAATATTTTTTAAACCTCAATTTTAATTGTGTGTTTTTTTTTTACATTCAAAAAACAAAACACAAAAAAGGTACAAACAACCACAAAAAAAAAAACAAAAAAAAAACATTTCAGTGTTGGGGAATATCTATCATTCTCAAGTCATTATTGAAAGTCTCTATTGTTCGCAAGTTGGTGCTGGTTTCAACAGCATTACCACTAGTGCTGTAAGTGGCAACGAGTTATGCTAATGGTTAATGCTAACAAGTCATAATACCGGCTAAATGCTAACTGCTTCATGCTAATAGTTTATGCTAACGGCTACAAGCCATCAGTTAAATGCTAACAAATTATCCTAACAGCTACATGCTAAAAAATTATGCTAATGGTTACACGCTAACAAATTATGCTAACGGCTACGCGCTAACAAATAATGTCAACAGCTACATGCTAACAATTACATTCTAAAAAAAAGTATGCTCAATACTAACAAGTCAGCTAACTGCTACATGCTAACAAGATATGCTATCGTCTAAATCAATGGTTCCCAAACTTTTGCAAGCTGGCTCTCCAGTGTATTATTTCTTTGTGCCTTTGCGAACTTTTTTCATACGACGTCAAGGGCGCAAATGCTGCTTTGACGGGGGGGGGGGGTTTGGGGTTTTTTAAGGGTTATTGTTCTATCTTCGTTATTCATTATCCATTATCCATTATCGGTCAGTTCATAATACGCTACAAAGCCTAGGAGCCGGGACACTTACTCTCAGCCAAAAGGCCAAGCTAAGGTCCTAGCCCTAAAGCCTTGCTGCGGAAGTTTGTTTACCTCTCAGTCCACTTGTAGATGCACCTTCTTCATCTTTTACTTGTAATCCTTTTTACATGTCGTGATAATTTTTAAGGTGCTGGTACAAATTACTTGTGGTTCCACTAGACCTAGCAACTACGCGAAAGTAAATTCTGCAATGGGCGTTTTCTTCTGTCGGCCATGACACTCAATGAACTCACACGGTGTATGTGGCATAGTGTGGTGCTTGCAAACTTTGAATCACAATTATCTGCTTGTGCTATTCTTAAAACTTGCCTCTGATTGGTCGGCGCTTTTAAAACTCGAACAGTAACAATGGTGGTTGGCCAAAACTCCACCACTCACTACAGAACCTCGAAAAAAACCGCAGTGCTTTGTGGTTTCACAACCGCACTACGTTCAATCTTCTGACTTCGGACTGCCGCCCCCCTACCGCCCCCCCCTACCGTCTTCTACTTCCTCACCGCCCCCCAGATCTTTCCACCGCCCCCACTTTGGGAACCACTGGTCTAAATGGTAATGGGTAAATGCTAACAAGTCATGCTAATGGCTAAAACATAAATGCTTCAGGCTAACAAATTATGCTAATGGCTACATGTTAAGGTGTCATGCTAACACATAATAAGTCATCCACATATTAGCATCTACCATTCTCCCTCGACTAAATTTCAAATAGAACAGTGACCCACTTGGGGCACTCTTGGAAACTTCCCTGGGTACCATGGAGACCCATTGAAATGCATGGGCCCCATGCATTTTGGATGGGCCCATTTATTTTTAATGGGCACATTTAAAATGTTATTGCACAGTGTAACAACGGTGTTATTAGTATGTTATTACTAGAACCAAGTTAAAAATCACAGATACATCTGAAAGAGTTTAAATTATTTATGCTAACAGTTACATGCTAACAACTTGATGCTACCGGTTTAGGCCAACATCTTCCAGATCCAGCACCAACTCTCACAATTGCATCGGGAATTGTCTAGTTCTCTCTATAGTCTATCTATTGTTCCCATTTATCCATGAATTGGGTCTCCTATATTCTTATTTGAAATTTGGTCCTCTCCATTACAAATATTTGTTCCACGGTGCACTTGGTGGGGAGATCTTGAGTGTGCTACTTTTTGCTAGCTGTTAACTGTTAGAAGAATTTTTACCAGTTATTCTTTTTTTTTCAGCAATATTTCCTTTGTTAGATTCCCCAAATAGAGCACCTTGAATGTTTGGGGTATCCCATATCCCACAATTTTCTTTAAAACAAACAATAATTTGTTACAGTAATGTAGAATTATTTGACAAAGTCAAAATGTATGCATGTGCTCCAGTGTAGCTCTCCACATGCTCTCCAGCGTGGTTGTTAAACTTCCAAATAATCTTTTCTAATTTTGGGGGTAATGAAAATACAACCACGTTCTTCTAGTTGAATTCCCTCAGAATCCTGGGGCTAGTGGATGTGTTTTTCAAATATTCCCCCTTCTGTGGCCCGTTATTTTTTAATCCAACTCATTTTACCATTTTCTATTAATATAGCGTGATGAATGCCCATCAAAACATGCCATCAAGCATTCATAAATATTCGATCTTTCAAAAATGTTGATGACCAGATGACGGGTCACCGATTTCATCTCTTTGTCATAATATTCCTTAAATCGAAGGTACGAAAATAATCACTTATCTTTCAATTTCACAAATGTATCATCTTGCCATTTCTAATTATTTTACATATCACTGTTATGCCTTTGCACGCTCAAGGTTGACGAAGTCAAACCAACTCAGAATTCTTGCCTCCCTTTCCAAATTATTTTGGGCAAGGTTCTACTCAATAAAACAAGAAGAAAAACAATCAAAAGGGAGACATACCTCATCTTCATCATCATCCAAGTCACCTTTGTCATCATCTTCATCCTCTCTGACGTATTCATCTTCATCTTCTTCCTCGTCGCCGCGCGTATCGTCCTGCTCCTCCTCTCGGTCCTTCATCCTCTCTGTCTCAAATTGGCGAGTTGCCTCATCGCTAGCTTTCTCCATCACTCTCTTCTGCTGAGCTTCCTTCACGTCTTCACCCCCCGCATCATTGCTGCCTCCCCTGCCATCGTCTCCCTCGTGCTCGCTTCCACGCAATTTCTGTTCTCGTGCCTCGTCCTGGACTCTTTGCATCTTCTCCACCAGCTCATCCAGCTCTTCTTGCTTCTTCTTCCTGGCCATCTCCTCTTCAGGTTTGTTCTGGCTTGTCAGCTCCTTCAACTCCTTCTCCACTTTTTCTTTCTCCTCACTTAGTTCAAAGTCGTCCTTGTTCTGCTGCTGAGCTTCCTCTTTGTCCTCGGTCATCTTCTGCTTGGTGTCGTCCTCCTCCTGAGCACTTTGCCGGCTTTTGGGGCTCCCGCTTTCTTTCTTCTCGTAACGCTTTTTCTTCAAGTCCCTCAGAAGCTCCTTGAGTTCCTCGTCGTTCGTCTTCTCTTTTTCCTTCTTGCTGATCTCTTCGGCCAGTAGCTCTTCAAGCTCCTTAGCTCTCTCCTCTTCATCGTGGATCCCTGTATCGTCTACCTTTGGCTCGTCTCTCTCCGTCTTTTTAGCGTCATCTTGCTCGGCAGTATTGGCTTGATCCTCTTCATCCCTGGACTTCAAAATGGCCTCCTCGTCAGCCTGAGTGTACTCATATCGCGCTCTCTCTGCAAAGAGTAGTATCAACATACAGTATCTAAATTGAATTATCAAATACATTGTCACCTCTACGAGATATTCCATTTCCGAGAAATTCCAGATACGAGATGTCTTTAGAGCAAAAATCTGGCTCAACATAGGAGAGATAATTCAAGTTATATAAAACAATAATTTTAGGACGCTATCACTAAAGACTGCTAACCACCAGCATCGTCCCAGTTAGCATGAGAATTTCCCATTATACAGCCCTGATGTAGTACTCTTTTTTTTTTATTGTGCTCTTTCGTGGTCCATAACTCCTCCTACAGCAGACTTGTGAGCTGCAGACTTCCTCTATGGTAAGGGTTAATAATCAATTCGCATTTTATTCCGTTAATATCATCTTATAGTGTATATGTTGTTACTGTATTATTATGTTCCATTACTATTTTACTGTGTTTGAAGTGATCAGAAAGATGTGTTTTATAGCTATTTAAGGTTTTGGGAGACATGGTGGATGACTCTTTAGCATGTCTGCCTCACAGTTCTGAGTTTCCGGTTCAATTTCAGTTACCGGCCTCCCTTTGTGGAGTTTGCATGTTCTCCCTGTGCCAGAGTGGGATTTCTTCAGAAATACTGGTTTCATTCCACCTCCCAAAAACCTGGCAGGTCAATTGGCGAATCTGAATTGTCCCTAGGAATGAGTGTGTAAAGAATGGTTGTCTGACTCTGTGTGCCTGGAGATTGGCTGTGGACAAGTCCCGGGTAGCCCTCTCCCATTACCTGAAGTCAGCTGGGATGGGCTCCTATACCCCTGCGACCCTCAAGTGTTTGGAAGATGAATGGATTGATGGAATAAATGTAAATTCTCATAGCTTGTAACATCACGAGCCATTTAACTTAATGTTGACAGCGTCATTATAGCATATAAGACAGAGAAAGTAAAAAACACAAGTGTCATAATAATCAGTGCCTACCTTCATCAGCCAGCCTCTGCAGCTCCCCGAGCAAACCCTGATGTCTTTGGACGTCATCAAGTTCCGCTGCAAAAAAATGAAACACTCCACATTTATGCCCGGACAGAAAAAACATCAGCACACAAACAGCATCACCCCAAACCTGAGGTGGGTAGAAACAATTTACATTTAATCAGTTACATTTACTTGAGTAAAAAAAAGTTTTAGGATATTTTGTATATTTAGAAGTTTGTTTTAATCACTATCCTTTTTACTTTTACTTGAGTAAATTTGTGAAGAAGAAACTGTACTCTTACTCCACTACATAAGGCTCCATTGAGCGCATTACCTAAATCCCATCCACCTATTGTGGAAAAAAACTTTTTTTGATGAACTAAAACCTTTGTGAGTGCATCTGTCTGTCCTTGCTTAGGTGCATTTATTTTGTCAGAGACCTCCGCCACCTCTGTCGTTTCTTTTATCTAGATTTGACCAGTGACTCGTGCTTTTCGGGGTTCTTTCGTAACCAGTTGGATGAGCCGCCGTCACACTCTTGGAGTAATCTGAGTTGGTCGACCACTCCCGGGAAGGTTTTCCACTCTTCCCAGTTTTCTCCAGTTGTGGATAATGGCTCTGACAGTGGTTTGCTGGAGCCCTACAGGCTTTGTGACCTTTGTGACTAGTATATTTTAATCCTGTTTTTTTCTAATTCTCTGCAGAATATCCTAGGATAATGGCATGTTTATTGTGTTGTGGAGATTTTGTAGCCCACTTCGCTTTGTCCTACTGATTAAATTTAAGTGATTTCTTGATTCGACAGATGTGGTGGCAATCAATTTTGGGTGTGCTGGGTGGAATTGAACTGAGCTCAGATTTAACAAGGGGGTAGGGCAATTACTTTTTCATATAAGGCCAGGTACTTTTTTGTGTGTGTCTTAACAAATTGAATCAGCATTTCAAAACTGAATTTTGTATTTCCTTGGGTTGTCTTTGTGTGATATTATCATTGGTTTGCTTATCTGAAACCTTTGTAAGAAAAACATAGAAATTAGGAATGGGGCAGATTTTTTCGATGATGTTGTAGATGCATATTTTGATGTATTAATTCTATTTCAGGTGTTACCTGCAAGCTGAGGGCCACACCCATCTTGTGACCCATCTCCATTCAGCGTTTCTTGAATAATACATTCAACCTTGAGACAAAACAAAACAAGAATTGTCAGAGGACATATTTAATATTCAGGACGTATACTGCACCCTACAAAAGCATTGGAACAACAAAATAGAAGCGTTTGTTATGTTTGTATATGGGAGTTTCTCCTTTCACTCTATGATACAGGTTCTATTGGGTTATTATATCAATATTGACTCAGCCATTCTAAGACCTTCCACGATTCCGTCCCATAAATTGTGTTAGTAATGTGATAACAGGTCATAGTCTCGTCACATGATAATGCTGTTTAAAGTAGCCTTGATATACAGTATTTTATGTAAACAGCAATTTTATTCACTTATGTATGAATCAATCTGCTAACATTCAAGTTATGTGAGTGGTACTGAACTTTTTGGGTGAAAAATGTAAAGTGAGCATTTATTTCAAGCTAGTACACTTTCACCAGCACATCGTTTTGTTTTTTTAAATTACTAATATTGCAAAATGATAATTTTGAATACTTTGCATCCTGTGATCTATTTTTCTTATCCTAAAATGGAAGTCACGCCAAAGTATTATTTAACAACAATATATTGAAGGGGCCATAGCTAGTGTAAACACAACATTTCGATTACCGTTAAGATTGTGTTTGTAGAACAGGAGTAAAATGAACACTGTAATATTTGACCACTAAGTGTTGCTATAGTGTGTAAGGAAACAAACTACGGAAACTCGAAGCGACCAAATGATGACATTTTGCTTGCCCAGCCTTGTCTAACTTCTAAAGCACGCACGCTTAAAGGTTTCTGGCTCTTAGGGTATCCGTAGCAGCAAGATGGCGTGAATTCATATCAGCTTCCATTATATGAGGCTCAAGTTATATAAAGTAAAATAGAGCTGCAACAACTAATTGATAAGATAGATTGGTTAAAAGCGTTGGAAACGAGTAGTTTCATCGATTTGTTGTGTCGCGCAATTTATGAGTCGCTCAGCACATCTGTCAGTGATGTCACACTCGAGTCGGCGAGCATAACAACCAGAGTGCAATTTTTTTAAAGGCTACAGTAAATTCAACTCGTGAAACATGACGGACATGGAGAAAACAGTGTGACCGAAGTTTGCAAAAGTGTGGGAGCACTCCACACTTCAAAACACAAAAAAAGTGCATCACTTGCAAACTTTATGGCATGGGACCCCCAATGTGGTGAGGCAGCAATCAAAACCAAAACATGGAGTCACTGACGAAGATGAAGGGAGCTCAGTAGCAGGGTAAGCCACGATATCATTTGTTTTCATTTGTTTGTTATTTGAGTTTTTAAGTGTTTGTCTCTGGTAGCTAACTTATGTTAGCTTTTGATTGTTAGCTGATTGATGACGCGTGCATGTGTGTAAGATACTTTTTATTTCAGTTGAATCATCTCAAACAGCGTTTACCTGTGTTTAAAAAAAAATAAAACTTCACTTTCACACAATGTTGGGAAGGTTGAGCATAAAGTTTTAAATTTCAGGTAAAGTCCGAGTGACTAAGTGAGGAAACGTAACGTAACGTCTCTGGTTTGCCTGTTAGCTTATTAAAGATTGCGTGTGTGTGTGTGTGTGTGTGTGTGTGTGTGTGTGTGTGTGTGTGTGTGAGTGAGATACTTTTTATTTCAGTTAAATGAAAGAATAAAGTTTATTTGGGCACAGCACGAAAAACAGTATCAGTAAATTATTTGCACCAAACACACACACAAAAATTAGCTGAACAATACAATATTAACATAAACATGTGCCCAAAGGGAGTAGGCTGAAGCCGAGGCTTTTAGGTACCCATTCTTATAATCTTAAGCAGTGTTTGATTGTGCTTTATATAAAAAAAAAAAGCTCAACTTGCACACAACATTGTTAATAAGACTCGACATCAAGGCCGAGTCCCATTCTTCGCACTTTCACTCGCTATGTGCCCTAGTCACTCGGTTTGCGCGTTCACGTGAAAATGGAGTGTGTCCCGATACTCTCAAGTCCGAGGCAGAAGTGACCTCAAACCATGTCGTAACCACTTCAAGACCGAGGGGGCTCCCTACCTCACTTGGCGGCGAAGTGACTACCCAGAAGGCTTTGCGAATTCTCAATATCAACAAACATGCCCGGAAAGGAACCGCACAAATGTAAGTAGTTTTCCACAACCACGCATGTATTTGCAACAAAATGTATTGAGATATCTTAGTTGGACGTAAATGCAATAGAAAATCGTATTTTCGCGTTAAAACATGAACATTGCAAAATCGCTACTTTACGAAGTGCACAAATCTACCAAGGGAGCTGCCAAAAAATAATCTTCACGCTACAAACTCTAAAGTAGGATAACTGCAGAAAATCACGGTTCAGCCCATCCCTGTTTGTATCTTAAACGAGTCGTGCTTTTACATGTACATGGCCAGTCGCTAAAGGAGCATAGTCAGAATAACGTTCTGGACATACGCGCTTGTTTACTGCACACAATTTCGGGTGTCGTGTTTTATTTACAATATGATTATTTCATGTGAGATCAGAATGCATTAGTTTTCATCATGCATTATGAGTAATGTCTCCGAATTTCACGTGGAAATACAGTTGAAACAAATTACTATCACACAGTCCACTGCCTTCTCTGTAAACACATATTAAGTAAACTAATTACCTTTTCAAAATGTTGTCCAAATGTGGAGACAATTCTAAAGCATATGTGATGCTGGCCAATAGAAGGCTCTTACAGCCATAAGAATAACATGTCAATTTTGTGTATCTATTCACTATCAAATAATTATCCAGAACACATCCTATAATTTCTCACATCAACTTGTTGAGCATCCTATACACAGTTGTTTTTGTGCAATACACAAGCATTAAGTAATTCTTGTTTTTTCCACCCAACCTAAAGGCCAATGTAGAACGTCCCGTGGAAGAGCTGGCCACCATCACAGCTACCACGCCATCCACACCGACGGGCACGTCGTTGGCATCTTCTAATCCGGCGCCAAACCCCAAATCACCCAGAAAAAAAAGGAAGCACGATACACTCCTTGACTTTTTGAAAGCGGAGTCTGCCGGAGTGAGGAAAAGGCTCGAGGAAACTGTGGCCAAAACTGAGCGGTTCCCGTCCTTTTTGGGAAGCTCGTGGACAAATTTCCAGAACAGTGACATCCCTGCAATGTTTCCCTTTGTTTTATAAAAGGAAAATATTTTATTTTATTAAGAACTCAATGAAGTTCCAGTTTGTGTTTTCCAGCTTTATGGAAGTATTGGTATATTTTTGTTACAATTTGTGACATATTATTTATTTACTATTATGTATTTCGGCCCAATGTGATTTTGTTTTTCTGAAAGTAAACTATTATTTAAACTGGAGTGATTTGTAGTTGTTTTCTGTCCAACAGTCACATAGTTCACACACAGTATCTCACATCATTATGAAATAAACCACCAAGGTGTTACTCAAAATAAAGATGTTTATTGAATAGTAATGCAGAAAAGCACGGAATGCAAATGTGGGTCTGACTTCCAAAGCCTAAAACATGGCTTTTGGGCAATTTATTCCATATTAACTGTGGACAATTCTGTGTATCGTGGACCTGGGAACCCTGAAGACCCGTGACACCACACGGTAGGACAGACCGTGGGCCAGCCAGTATAGGCCCTCCAGCCATGGCCCTGTTCCCTCTTTAGCAGCTCCTGCAGGGCCCACATGACCTTCTTGCTCAACCTTAAGTCCTGAATGAGTTTTGACTTCACATCGAACCATAAGCACAGGATGGGAACATTCCTGTCCAACCTGTCCACGCTTATGGGACAGCCACTCTGGAACACAATAGATAACAGACAATTTAGACATAAATGTGGGCATAGATGATGTAAGCATCATGAAAACATGTTGAAATGAGCTTTTTTATATCCAATGACAACTCTTTTGAATTAAATTCCTTATGAACCAAGGTTTTTGGGTCGTACAGGGAAGTTTGGTGACGATATTATGTCAGCTTAAGGGTCAGGTGGACTGTTCTTGTGTTTGTTTACTTTTCATCATGTCACACACTAAAGACCCCTACTATATGTCATAAAATGGCATTAAGATACTAATAAGTAGATTGCCATTTATGTCTACACAAACATAAGGTATTATGTGAACGTGCATTGTATGTTAACTTTTACTGTATTTGACCGAACGGGTCATTTTTTTAATGAGTGTACGTACCTTGTAAAGATGAATCAGCACTACATAGCGCCGAAGCTGTCTTCAGTATAGCACATTTCTCCTCCGTTTATTGGAGACACGGAAAAGATGATGAGCTTTCAGGCAATCGGTAATAACACAGCAGTAGCGGGCATTTTTAACATTGCACGAACTCTCCAACTGACACACTACAAGTTGAGACTCGAGTTGTTTACATGTGACGTAGACCAATACGTCACTGAGGTCTACAGCCAATTAATATTACCGCCATCTCCTGGACAGGGGTGGAACCTTGCAAGTCTTGTCCAAGCCATCTCCGCTTTGCACTTCACTCGCGGAGGGCACTCCTCTTCGAGGGACCTCACTGGAGGGTCCTCAGGGCCGAGTGAGAGAAATGGGATTGGGCCCAAGTTTTACTTTTCCGGCAAAGTCTGATTAATTGTTGTGGCCTTGTAAAATGTGCCATAACAATACTCTTACTATAATTTCTCACCTCATTAGTAAACAGCAAACAGTGACAAGCTTCATGATGAGAAAGAGACATCACGCATACTAAGGCAAGCAGCTGTCATCACTGAGAGCATCCTCAACATGAATGTTATTGACATCCCCACAAATTTTTGCATTGCAATGCAAAGTTCTCAAACAAGTAAGAGTAAGTGAGCAAGGGTGATAGTGGTTACTTTTTGCTTGTTAATGTTACTGAGTTTTCACATTTGCATTTATTTCTTGTTTCAAAAGCTCATGTCCCTTAAACAACAAAGATTCTTTTATTGCACCTTATAAAATAGTAGAGATTTGAAGGTGTACAGCATACATTTGTATGTATTTTGTTTCTTATTTTACACTTATTTTTCATTGTTTGATATTGTATTCTGTTATATTCTGTTTTGTGCACTTTATCTTATTTGTCAAAAATTATTAATATTTGAATATAGAAGAGGAAAATAATGTGTTTTTTGCATTTGATTCATTAAATAGCCGAGAAAAATAATCATCAGATTAACAGATTATTAAAGTAATCGTTGGTTGTTAGCCCTAAAATAAATACACATTGCTCACCCTTTGAGTATTTAAAAAAAGTAACATATGTATTTGGTCGTGATAACTTTATTCTGTTTATACTATTGGACACATGCAAAGGAGATTGCATTAGATGCCAGTTTTTTATTTGGACTATTATGCACCATTTAGATAATTGTCACTGTCGGTCAATAACGTTGCTGTTCTTTGATATGCACACCCTTTAGGGCCATTTGCTTTTTGTGATATAGGATATTTCATATTATGAAAAGGCTCAGTAGAGGGATGTTAGAACAGGTTGGAATTTATTATCTGAAGGTTAGGTCCTCTCCTGTTCTCCTTGCAAGTTCAAAATCCTTTGATGTTTGGCTCCTTATTTTGAGGTCCAACTGAACTATAAACTTATTAGATATTCATGCATTATTGCTTATTTTTCAAATCACAATTTTTGTTGAATGAAAAGGTTTTTTTTTACGTCTAGAAGGCGCTTAATGATACACAATGTCCCTTTAAGAAGCAAAGGTTTTATTATTCCCTAGGAGAGGCCATTTTGAGAATTGGGTTGACCTCTGATTTAAAGCTTTTTTTCAAACAGTGAATTTCAATACTGACCTTGCTGTCAACTGTAATTTTGGATGGACTATATCACAGAAGATAAAAAAAAAAATTAGCATACACATTCCTGACCTTTGCATCATTGAGGGGTGAAGTTACTGGCCGACATCCAACTGGGGGGAAAAAGAAAACAATTGTAAACCATAAATGCAATTTTTAATCACCATATTAAACCGATAGAGAAAAACAAAAACAAGCATCATTGTATACAGTCCCAGAGAGGGAGAGTTGTTATCAACTAAGCTCTGTTCCCTTGGTGAAGTGACAGAGCAAAGAAGCTTACGTCTCTGGCGAGCACACACAAGCACACGAATGCACACAACCACACGTTGCACACCACCACACAAATAAACACAACCACGCTTATGCACACACGAGTCCCCAAAGCACAAGCCTACAGGTAGTTTTCCGTCCGTGGCTAAATCTGTCTCAAATCCTTTACTGCTATTATATCATTAAAAGTAACCTAAGCAGGGCAGCACTAACCAACAAAGAAGACATGCTTGGACATTGTTTTTTCCAAACATATATGGCTCAAAATTTAAACATACGGGTGGATCTACTAATCAATATGTAAAGATAAATTTGGCCAAAAAGCATTGGAAGTGAACCATTGCAGGCAACACATATTCAATAAACCCCAGTACAGGGGTACCTCTAAATGTTTCCACATACAACAGATTCAGGTTTAAAAGTACCTGAACGGTAAACTATTGCCTCTAGTTACAAAAGCGTCTCAGGATACAAAGTTAAAAATACAGTTCAGTGCTACCATTCGCTTCCAGAGTTGTACCTAGAAACCCGGTATGTATGCGTGAATCCCAACATGCCCTTTGTGTTCCCTTCCCGGAATGTTCTTCGTGTCCCCTTCCCGCTCAGTAAACAGTCTAGTGTAAGGTACCGCGACAGAGAGCTATAATTCACAATGGACCAGACGAAAGACAGAAAAGTGGACAAGGCGAAGAGAAGAGGAAAAGGCTTTGTCTGGTCATCGAAAAAAAAGCAAGAGACAATATTAAAGGTATAAAAACGCACAACGTTGTGTGGGAGGAGTTTAGAAACGACAAGGAGGAGGATTCAGCCATAATTCCATCCACCCCAATTAACGACATTTTGGCAAGATTCCATTAAGTCTCAGAATCGGGGGAAAGAAATCAAAAAATATGTTGACAGGTCGGACTATCACTCATTTTGATGACGTCTGCCTTGCACATTTTCCACAGATTGTCAAAAGCCGGCCAAAGCAGACATCTTTGCATCAGTTTTTTCAAGAAATGCGAGGCAAAAACTCACAGCCGAGGACCCGTAAAGAAAGAGGCCAGTTAAAAGATAAATAAATGTGTTTGTATCATTACCTTTAGGCTTTGTGCAGTAATCTTAGTTTAACATGTATTTGTTTCATGTTTTGATGCTCTTTTAAGATTCATTAATCATACTTTTACGGGGCTTGGAACAGATTAGTGCATTTACATTCAAAAGGTGTCCCTACTTACAAATGTTTCAGGTTAGGAAGCTACTCCCAGAACGGATTAAATTTGTAAGTAGCGGTACCACTGCACTTAAATTATAACCAATTCATTCCCCTACAATTTCATCAAGTTCCAGGCAAAATGTCATGATTACCGATGTGAATCACCTAAGCCCGCTCATTTGGCGCCAACCACTGCGGTTTCTGATTGGCTCCCTGTCCCTATTTAAACTCAGTCCTTTCACTCTCCTGTTGATACAAGGCAAGACTTTTTTGACCCTGACTCCCGCCTGTCCCGTTTTTGCTCCCGTTTGTCTCCGGCTACGACCTGTTTTGATCCTGTCCACATCTGCTCCCTCGTCCCGGCTTACGGCCCATTTTTGATCCCGACTACGTCTACTCTCCCGTCCTGGCTTACGACTCCGTCCCTGACACCGCCATCGCTGACTACGGAAGATCCAATTCCATACCCGGATCACAATCCGAGTTCGAGAGCGACTTGCTTCCCGCGTCCAGCAAACACCAAATCGTGGGCGCAGCCCTTCCTCTTTCTTTCAATAAAACTTGTGGTAAACGTTACGCAATTGGGTCCTGATTCCGTTCTGGTCCTGACACAAAATTCACGAAACAAAATTTAAAACTAACCAAATACAGTGACGTGCAGTCAGTGGAGGCTGGTGAGCCCGAGATTCTCCCTACATATTTCATACAATTAGTATATGATGAAATTTGTGTTGGAGATTCTGTAACGTATTACTGCGCTGAGCTTCTGCAGACGCAGAGTGAGGCACGTAAATTTCTTGCCTCATGGCAGAGTGCAGTATCGAAATCCTAGGATTCTGATTTGGTGCACACCTTAGCCCTGAACAACAGAACGGTTGATAGTATTAGCAAGTTTACAGCAGGTCAAGCCATCCAGTAAATGCTTTCTCCATGCCTGGACTCTTTTCATAATAGAGGATTACCAATATTTTTTTCCCAAAAGGAGTAGCACACACACTTCATTTATAAGTTATGGTATGAACATATATTTTTTGGATGCTAGAGTTCATATATCATACAGATTTCTTGCTCTGCCAATCAAATTATGAATAGGATGTAGGTTCATTTATTTGTAAATCTGACTAAGCCACACCAGACATAAAACGTCATTGCACATCACTGCAAACATACATAGGCCAGTCATGCCTAATATTGGCTAAAGAGTTCAAGTATCTGTTCTACCTAGGTTTCCATAAACTGCCAGTCACCAAAGCTCCATTTTAGCGAGGCTGGCAGAAATTCAGTTAAGCTGTTTGAATGGCCAAACAGAATTTGTGTGGCAAGAAAATGAAGCCTGACTCACACTTAATTACAACGAATATAGTGCTATATATTCTATTTACATACTCATTTGCAATTAAATCCATTTTTCCAAGCTACAACAATGAATGGTTGTCAATGTCATGTGACAGTGTGTTAAAAGCATTGAATCAGCCAAAAATGGGTACCAGTGTTACACTGTTTTGGTATCGCAACGTCAGCTTGTTCTCACAGGAGGATTAGTCCCACCAAGGAAAGCAGTTTTAGAACAAATTCCGTATCATTGGTATGCAGCTTAAGGTAAAGTACCTTGAATACAAAATCGTTCCACATACTCAACCAACCATGATTTGATTTTTTAAAATTTAGCTTGTACTGTATGTGCTATTTCTCTAAAAATGTCAGACTTTCTGTAATCGTGGCTCAACCTATTGGGATAAACTGTTGTTACTGTATAAGTAAAAATTTCAATGGATATATTTTCAGAGCTATGTAAGTATCTGTAGGTATAACAAAGTTACTCAACAAATAAGATTTTTTTTTCAGATCATAAAGAAGTAATTATTTGACTGATATTAGAATATAGTCAACCTTTAATAATTGATACCATTCAACCATATTCTTGTTTAGTTTTATGCCTTGGACATTTCGTGCCACAACTGTACTTCTAGATTTTCTGACAGATTTTCCGAACATTCAGACATATTACTTTTTTCCCAGTGGTTAGGGTGTCAGCCCCATAGTGCAGAGGTCCAGGTTACAATTTCAGTTACCAGCCTCCCCGTGCTGAGTTTGCATGTTCTCCTCATGCCGGTGTTTCTTCCAGGTACTCCAGTTTCTTTAATGTTTCAAAAACATGCATTGTCGGTCTAAATTGTCCCTAGGTATGAGTGAGTGTGTGAATGTTTTTATGTCTCTGTGAACTCTGCCCACTGGGATGACTCCAGCACTCTTATGACCCTAGTGAGGATAAGTGTTGCAGAAATGTTTTTACCCAAATACGTTGTTATGTACACTCCCAAATTCCGATAGCCGTTTCACATTTGAATTGTTTAAATATAGTATTTGAAATATTTTGTTCAATTTATAAACCTTGCAAATTATCATTAATATTTTTAAAATTTGTTGGTGTTGTAAAAGGATAGTGGGATGTTTTGACGCGTTCTAAGGGATGGGCAGGGCACCTGTATTATGCGGCAGGGGTAAACCAGTGAAAGCTGTCAGGCCCTACTGTTGATCAGAAGAGTGTTGTGTCACCCTGACCTGAGTGACATGGCCGCTTTCTTGTGTCCCATTTCATCTGAAGGGGCGAAAGTATGACCAACTTGGGTGCCGGGGTGGTTAACTTGTTTGGGTATTTGGGTTGGCCATTGTCCAAATATTTTTGTGTGTTTTTCGCTACTTTTTCCCCTTTTTTATTTTCTTTGTTTTTGTATGTGTTTGTCTTGCTGTCAGTCACCCCTCTCGAGGGATATGACAAGGCTAGATAAATGCGCGTGGATTATTGGATTTCACAAACAAGAGGGATGTTAGTGTTGTTCCTAGAAATAGATAGATGGAAAGATAGATAGATAGATAGAATTTTCAAAATGACTTATTGACCACCACCATTGTCAATTTTTTCAACATTGTACAATGCAACACAATATTTCAATTGATTTCTAGTGGCAGAATCAAGATAACAACTTCCCATGATCAAATTAACACCGTGTTTATTCAATTCAGCTTGGGGATGAGCATATCCGATACCTTAAAGAGAGGACACCTATTTTGGAAAAAAACATTTTGTACTCATTGGATTCTTAGAACCAGAACCGAGCTGAGAGGACCATGATGATGTAAAATCGATTAGATTTGGATTGTTTCATCTCTTTAACTTCTTGCATTCGTATCTTGATTCTGCTGTTTTACATTTTGCGCTGCGTACTAAAATCTTGAGTAACTATCACAGTTTCACTCGAAAATGTTGTTTCGATGAAATTACAGTGCGGTGAGTTGCTCATTAGATATGAACCCGATGATGTTGACTGACACAACTACGGTGTGGTATTTTCATCAAATGGAAGAAAACTGACTTTATAGTCATTGCCAACAACGGAATGAACATGCTTTACGACATCATTAGAAGTGGCACTCCAGGATAAACACATGATAAAGCCTTATAAGCGAAATTAAGACAAATAAGCAAAAGTATTTCCAAGGTATCGCAGCACGGCAGCTGAGTGGTCAGCGCGTCTACGGCACAGTTCTGAGGTCATGGGATCGAATCCTTCTTGGCGGAGTTTGCATGTGTTCCCCGCGCTTGCGTGGGTTTCCTTCGGGCACTCCAGTTTCCTCCCACATTCCAAAAACATGCATGTCGGGTTAATTAGCCGATCCAAATTGTCCCTAGTTGTGAATGAGCGAGTGAGTCGTCTGTTTCTATGTGCCCTGTGACTAGCTGGCAACCAGTTCAGGGTGTCCCCTGCCCACTGCCGGAAGATGGCTGAGAAGGGCTCCAGCACCCCAGTGACCCTACTGAGGATAAGTGGTGCAGATAATGGATGGATTTATAAGGTAGGGCTTGGAGACAAGCCTGAGTTATATATGTACGTCTGAACAACAAGGCAATAAAAAAGTAGTGCAATTAAATTTGGCAGCAACACAATTACAAAATTAGCTGACAAATGAATACCCATTTTTCTATACACAGGAAAGATAAATATTATTTGTGCTGGTTTAGGGTGGTGATGGCCTTATGGAAGAAACTGTCAAGCCTATTAGTCCTTGTTTTAAGGGCCCTTTAGCACCTTAAAGAAGGCAGCAGGTAAAAGACATAGTAGGGGTGAGGGGAGCCATTTACAGAGTTGTTGGCTCTGCTGGGCTGAGAGCAGCCAACGATTATCTGGGCTGTGTTGATGGCACTGTACTGTTTTTCCTGCCTGTTGCTAAAATCAGTCAAATCATTACTTCTTTATGACCTGAAAAATAAAGTGGAGCTCCAAAGGAAAGCCAATAGTGAAAAATTGAAAATAACGGATTCAAAACACAGCGCAGTCTTTTCAGTTAAAGTGGACAATATAAAACCTTGCTATTATATTTTTCCTGATGACAACTTTTTTTTTTTTTTTAATAACCAAATATGAAATAGAAAAAGCATTACTTTGGCACTGCCAGTCGGTCTAATACAGTATTTCTGGTGTAAGATCTGTTATTTTATAGCCGATACGATTAACAATGGTTTCAAACAAATTTGAAACGATGAAATGCTTGCAATATACGATGTATCTATCCATATCTATATTATATCTATATACCAATGCCATAAAAGGCTTGTGGGAGGTGGCTTAAGTCAAGAACACACTCACGTTCACCAAGCATATATTCCACTTCGCTCTTCCCAACCTGACACCAAACTTCACGCCCACAAAACAACAAGGGGCGAGTTGCTGTGCCAGGCAACCCTTCATCAGCAGAGTGGCCCGGAAGCATGCACTGGTTTACCCCATCTGCATCATATGGTCTGATCCAGCCCCGGGCCCCCACCTTCTAAATTTGTCAATCACAAGTGCAAATTCACGGATAGAAAAGCTTTTTTTTATCACCCAAAATGTGGAGTTAAACAGTGCGTTTGGTCAACAAAGATTTCCCCAAGCAGGCGGCCACTAAAACTGAAAATATTTTTAAACATTTTGGTATTTTTGTGGAACTTATCAGTTTCCCCCTGGCATGTTTGTTTAATTGCATTTATTAAGATTAAGACTATTTGTCCAGTTTGTTTCAAATGTTATTCTATCATAGCTGTGGAATATTTGAATGGAAGTGTATATGTATTCTGTTCAAGAATTTGAAAAAAAAAAAACCTACAAGAACCACATTTTGTCACAGTTTTATATAAATAATAACGGAAAATATACATAAACAATCATAGAAACATGTACTTTTTAATAGTTGTAGGTTGAGACATTTGAATTTGTTTGACATAAGATGAGGCTCACCTAAAGGGAGTTGACATCTTGCTGCTACAAGTACCCCCTTCTTTTCTTACACCACCCCCGTTTTTCCCATATTTTAGCTTCCTTTATTTGTTTCTTTTTTCATCTATCCTTTCCATTTGCCCTCATTCTTTTTATTCTTTTCTGCTTTACTTCTATTTGTCCTTTTTCTTTGTTTTTCTTTCTTCTCACTTTCTTGTTTACCTTTTTTTTGTTTTTTTCTTCTGTATCATTTCTTCCACTTTCTTGATTCCCTTTGTTTCTTTGTTTTTCTTCTATTTCTTTCTTTTCACTTTCTTTTCTTTTTTTCTTCTATGGCTCTTCCTTTTAATTTTGTTTTACTTTTTTTCGTTTGTTTTCTTCCGATGAATTTTGTTTTAATCCCACCTTTTTCCTTCGATGTTTTTTTTTTCGTTTTTGCTTCTATTTCTCTTTATTTTTACGTTCACCAAATGCTGGGCAAGAAACGAGAAAAAATGTAACTTGGAGTAAGTTTAGTACTACTGATTTAAGGTCAGGGGCTGGTGTAATTGTAAACTGTGCAGTCCTTTGAGACATGTGTTTCTGGGCTATTTAAATAAATGTGACTGGACTTGACACTGGGTTTTCAGTTGCACTATACAACACAGCGACATCTAGTGGTCAAAGATTACACATTGTCCGTTTAAAAAATAAAAAGGAGGCACAGAATTGGAAATTTTACAGGCATGCGCACGTGACCAGGTGTCCTCACGTGGCCGAAAAAACCCTCAAAAAAATTGCAGATTCACTCGAATTAGTGTATTACTTAGCATCATGGAAGCTGCGAGAACCGTGTCGCCTCTATTTCGACATTTTAAGCATTTTATCGCACCACATATGTACGACAAAGACGCAAAATAAGCACCACTGACCTCCCACGCCAGCCAAAAGACAAAGTGCAGCTATGAGAACTCCCATAGGATCCACAAACGATGTTCTTTTTAGGAGAAATCCTTCAAAACCGCGAGCTGGATGTAATGCCGCTCATCACATAGAGGCGCGCGTGCACGACACACGCGTATTCCCGTAACACCTCCGTGGGCAGAGGACAGCGGCGTGCACGCGCTTTCGTTGGGTCAAGTGACGTCGTTCTGCTCCAATCCTAAACCTTTAAGCTAAGTCACCTGCGTTTAGTGAATAAATCATGAGGAAACAATTGCCGTTTTGATTACCAATGCCAATATGCATCCAGGAAGAACAACAAAATTCACTCTTGGATATAACCGCTTTCCACAGTTTTCATTCTTTATTACATAAAAATATGCGGGCTTTACAATAATAGTGACATGCAGGTCTGGGCTCTGCCCCCTACAGGTCGAAACTATAAACAACACCTCACACGTTTTACATCGTTGTACATCTAAAAGTAATTCATGAGGAAAAAACTGTGATTTATTCTATTAAAAATGCATGAACTGTCATATAAATGAGCATTTTTTTTTAAATACTCAAAAGATTAAAAAAAATGTTTTATTTGACAGAAGATAAGGATCACCAAGAGCAGGGGCCAGTAACCCTTTTGACCCAAAGAGCCATAAAAAGCAAAATATTGTGTTTTTTTTAAGGGAGCCATACAAAAAATGTTAAGACCAAATTCAGCAAAACTGCCAAACCCACTCTCCAGACAAAATCAAAATTTTTAGCGCAGTTTGTTTTACTATGTGACAGTAAATGATTTGATAAAGTTTATTGTCAGGTTCAAAAAGATGTCCAGATCAAATGAGACTTTTAAGTTACCATAAAACTCATTTATTAAAGAAAACCAAGCACATTGAAACAGCATCATTATGGTTCCGATCCTACCTCTTAGATATGACGCACTGTGTTAAATATGGTGAAATGACATCTGAGCCCTTCAGTGTTACCTGTGGTGTTCTGCAAGGTTCAGTACTTGGCGCCCTTCTTTTCAGCATTTACATGCGTCCATTAGGTGATATTAGTCGCAAGTATAATATCACTTTCTATTGCTACGCAGATGACACTCAACTATTTCTTCCGATGGAGGAATCGGCCCACTAAACTGTGAAAATCTGGAGGCCTGCCTCACTGAGATAAAATAATGGATGTCACTCAACTTCTTGCGCCTTAACTCTGAAAAGACCGAAATGTAAGTTATTGGTCAATTTAAATGCCGTGACTTGTTCTCAAAAACTGTTCTGAACATTGACAAATGTAATATCACCTAGTGACTCAGTCAAAAATTTAGGGTTCATACTTGACCCCAAGCCGTCCTTTATAACACAAGTTAAGAATATTACTAGAACAGCTTTTTCCATCTTTGCAATATTGTTAAAATTCGCCTTGTGCCGTCTTAGCCGGAAGTGAAGATTATAATTCACGCGTTTGTTACCTCCCGTCTCGATTACTGTAATGAACTACTCTTTGGTCTCCTAAAGTCCAAAATCAAGAGCCTTCAGCTGGTACAAAATGCTGCAGCGAGGCTTTTAACTAAGACAGCCTGGATTACCTAAAGTTCTGTCCCTTCTCAAGGTTTCTTCATTTTCCTCATGTTGAGGTTTTTGAGTTTTTACTTGCCCCCATGTAAGTTTTAGATCAGGGGATGGGGTAATAATAGACTGTGGTTTGCAATAATATGCTGTCTGTGCAGCCCTTTGAGACTCTGTGATTAAGGGCTATACAAATAAACATGACTTGACTTGAAGCAACTGGAATGTGTTTTAACAGCCCAGCAGTGCTTTTTCATGAGCCCCTGCGAGTCAAATAAAATTACTACTATGGCGAGCTACGAGGTCACCACACTGATTCCCAAGCACTGCAAACCTTTTACGGAGGGTGACTTTATCAAAGACTGTTCAAAGAATGCCAGGCTGAATAGCTTACACATTTTCTGCTTACCAAATCTGGCCGGCTTTCTCAAAGGTTTGGACCCCCTGATCTAATGTAACAGTGAAATGAAATGCGCTGAAAAATTAAACATTTGTCTGAAGAGCGGGTTTGGCGATTTTGTTGAATTTTGTCTAAAAATATACAGTGTGGCTCTCTTAGGAAAAAAAAGAAAAGGGAAAAAAAGGAAATATTTTGCTATTATGGCTGTTCCCAAGCTTTAGGTGATCCTCCTTTTATGTCAAAATAAATTAAACATTCTTGACCTATGAATGTTTTAAAAACATGCTCATTCATATGGTGTATTTTTAATAATAGGAATAAATCTGTTTTTTTTCTAATGAATTAGGTTTTATTAACCAAGGGTGGCACTAAATAGTACACACAGCAACAAACCAATTATTTGTTGGTTACAGTGTTTCCATTGAGCATAATTTTGACCAATTATAAGCACCCATGTCAACTTAACCTGCTGATGGCCTATGGAATCAGTTCTGCAGGCCACCCGCTCTACAATTACGTAAAGAAATGTTATTGGTCGTTGTTACAACTAACTTGGGACACCCAAACCACATAAGCAGCATTTTGCACATATTCCCAAAACATTTTTAAGAAAATCAGATACATTACTGATATTCTCTCTTTATACATATAAGTATGATAAACATAAAAATGTAGCTATAGTTAAGATTCCAACTGCAAAACCCACCACAGCACTGTAAAAACATGTTTTCAAAATGATCATGATGAAAGTTAAAACGCTAACACAATCATCCAGTGTTGCATATTGTTCATTAATAATTGCTGTAGCTTAATAAAAAAAAAATATATCAGACCTAAAAATATGCACTTACATAATATAATCCTTGCTTTTTGTCAATCTTCACACACAAAGAATGACATCATGAGCAAACCAGGAGATGTCTAAATTGTATCATTACAGTATGGTTGTTTGTTGGATACCTTAACCACACGGTTTGTAGGGGCTGTGGTGTGTCTTGTGCTAGTACAGCCCGGTGGCATCAATTCCTCTCCAGGCCACATATGTTTCCACCTGGTCTTGAACCGGGACCTTTCGCGTGATAGGCGAATGTACTGTACACTATGTCATAACCTATAACACCGCAGCATATCACTGGGCATTTTTTTTTCCATTAAGTGTGACTGAAGATCCAGCCAGTGACAAGTAATTAGCAGGAATTCCAAACAATACCGGCATACAGGAATGCTGTATAAGGGCACATCTAAAAAAAAAGTTTGAGGTGAATTTTGAGATAGAACCTTTGTAGGACATTCATCCCCACATTGATGTCACGTAATTCTGGGAGAAGGCCTGGGTTGGCGGGTAGGCTGGTTAGGCCCAATGTATTTAAGAAGAGTCCACTTGGGCTTTTCAATTATTTCAAGACCTAAATATGGTTGCAAGGCTTTTGGCACGAGCACTGATCCCTCCTGTGGGTACAGAAATAAAGATAATGTGACAAACCATTTCATCTGTTTTTATCTTTAAAGATACAGCACTGCTCATCTGTCAAGAAAAGTTGTTGTTAACCATGGGTTGTGTATTGACCCATGTGTACCTTTTGATGTCAGACTAGAAGTCTTACCTTGGTTTGGTGAGTTTCCAGGATGGCAATGATTGTTCTGGGGATAGCGCATGCTGTAGCGTTCACCTGAAAATAAAACGCAGAAGCTTTTGCTTTATACTGAAAAAAGCAGGAAAAAAAAACACGAGAAGAGACCTCTGCAGACTTACTGTGTGGGCGTACTGCAGGCTGCCATCGTCTCTCTCATACAGGATGTTGAGGCGTCTGCTCTGGTAGTCAGTACAGTTTGAGCCGCTGGAAATCTGTAAAAGGCAGAAGCGATACACCCGTCACACTGCCGAGCGTGCTTAGAATGCTCATAAATGTAGAAATAAATAAATAAGAATAACAGTAAAGGTCCAGCTGATCTCTGAATTGCGAGAGCAAATCCGAACCCCTCCAAAAAACATCCTGGGGACAAATGTGCGCCACCAGGCTGTACTTGCCCAAGACACACCACAGGAATCGGTGCCCAATCGAAGCAGGCACAGGGTTCCAACAACTTAAGGCAAGCTAAATTCAAGACTTTTTGAATGCCTTTTGAAATCACATTTAAGACCAAGTCGGTAAAAAACCCACAATTGAAACAGACAAAACAAAAAAAAACAAAAAAATAGTTCTTGCACAAAATACAGTGAAGCCATGTACGCATTACCTGGCACAGCTTTTGGCCATGGTGAAAAACGTTCGTTGGACAGCCATTACTCATTAAATTTGCACTTTCCCATGGTCCAAAGTAAACGTCTCAATCTAGTGTTTCTATGTGTATTGTGGGTAGACATAAAACATGCGCCTGCTCTGGAAAGCCCGACTTAAACCACATCACAGTCCTTATAGCTCTGATATTGTGGTCACGCGATGTTGCTAAAACAGTAAATTGGTGAATTAAAGAAAGACAATTGATAAATGTTACTATTTTTTTAGTATAAACAAATATACATTTTAATAATGTGTTCACATGTTTAAGACTTTCGAAAATTGGATTTAAGGCATTTTAATGCAAATTAAGGCCTTATTTTAAGAATAATGATTTCAATACCTTGTTGGACTTTTCAAAGATCGTTGGAAAACCTGCAAGCGGTTAAGATTGAAATACTTTAATCCCTCACTTTTCATGGTCTAAGTGAGTAGGTAATTGTAAAAAATAAATAAATGTTTCTAGGTACAGTACACAGTACTTTTTTCAATCAAATGGTTGGTTCTGTAAAAGAGGGTTTGTCCTTTGGTGTCGATGTATAAAAGAGTATTTATTGGATAACAATTGTAAAAAATATAAAGGTGTCTAAAAAAATTACCAAAATAAATAACCTGTACGTCTTCCTGAACCACAATGACCACAAAAACATTATACTGTCAATTTAGGCAACATGATAATATCTATCCATTATCTGCACCGCTTATCCTCAGTAGGGTTGCGTGGGTGCTGGAGCCCATCCCAGCTGTCATTGAGCAGTGGGCAGGGGGTACCCTGAACTGGTTGCCAGCCAGTCGCAGGTGACAGTGAGACACACAACTCACTCATTTACATCTAGGGGCAATTTGGACCAGCCAATTAACCCGACATGCATGTTTTTTGGAATAAGGGAAGAAACCTAAATACTCAGAGGAAACCCACGCAAGCACGGGGAGAACATGCAAACTTTAGACAGGAAGGCTGTTAGCTGGATTTGATCCCATGACTTCAGAACTGTGCCACGAAAGCCCTAATAACTCAGCCGCCGAGCCGCCCACATGACAATAAAATCTTTAAAAACAACATAAAACAGCCGGGAATTATTTTTTCAAGATAATTTTGACGGACACTGCAATATGGTTTTGATTAAAAAAAAGTGTACCTTGACTCAAAATGTTGGGAAACAGTAATATAAAAGCAATAGTTCTGACCTCGCCATAGCGGTCCCTCCCAGGCATCCATGCTTCAATGTCGTACTTCCTATATGCTGGAAGACCCAACTCCTCAGTTGGCATGTCCAGCACCCTATGAAATAAAACAAACTCCAAGTTAGATTTTTTGTGATCTGTGATCCAAAGTAGGATCAGATGATTTATTCACGGTCTCTTCTGACCTGTAGTGTAGCTCCAGAGCAGAAAATATCTCTTTTTGTAAGGCAACAAACTCATTCAAGAGCTGGGTGCTCTCCTCCCCTGTCTCGTCTGCTGTCACTCCAAACATTTCCACCTAGACAGACGGCCAATTGGCATTACCATATTTCCTGGACTATAAATTTTCTAGATCTATAAATCGTACCATCCTAAAAATGCATAATTAAAAATGACCATGTATAAGTCACACTCAGGATAAAGCCACCTTTTTGGGGGTAACCAACACCCAAAAAAATACATGTCATCTCGAGAGGAAAATTAAAATTGAAATCAAATGGAGAATGCGGTATAGTAACGTTACACTTACGTGCATACCTTGGACATGGTCGTCAGTAATGATGCAACATATAAAGGTTTATTCAAATATCTCTAGCATAAAAAACATGCTTACCAAAACTATCAGCTTAACTCCAATTCACTCATTCCACTGAAATATTCACCCTTGGTGTTACTTTTACCGGTATACAACTACTCCAACTCCACAGGAAGACGCTTCAAAAAATCCCCACACACAACAGGGCAAGGTTGAAATTACCAACAGAAGCTTAGAGTGCTCTTTTACGTTTTAGTGTGCAAATAACATTTCAAGTGATATCTTTTTATTCTTTCTCCTTGCATTATCCCATCTTAACAAGAGTCGGCTGTGCGACAATAGTTCTAACCATATAATGTGTCGCAACACCATCACCAAACCCCCAATTCCAACCCCTTATGCCAAGCAGGGAGGCAAATGGTATCAATGTTGTAAGGCTCAAGTATAACTCGGCCGAGGCTCAAACAAGCGACCGCCAAGTCTCAGGGCAGACGCCCTACCCCGAGGCCACCGAGCTGGTAGCATGTGAAGTGATAAGCAGTACCGGTTATAAAAAATTAAAATTCAGTGATATAATAATATGTTAATAATTCCACAAATTAGTCTCACTGGAATATAAGTCCCACCCCAAGCCAACCTATGAAAAAAAACCTGCTACTTATAGTCCGAAAAATACGGATTTTAAAACTCAATGTTAAATCCACAATAGTAGGAAATAAGTTCTAACCAGTTCAGGTGGCCTTATTTAAAGATGAGTTGAGTTTCTTCTAACCTTATTGAAGTGATGAACTCTGTAGAGACCCCAGGTCTCCCTCCCTGTGTCTGTCTCTGCTCTGTAACATGTACTGCTGCATGCTGTCCTGTAAAAAGAGGCTCCAAGTCATATACAAATATTTCCAACATTAATTTCACTGAGTCTAAGGACAGAGTACCTACCTGACAGGCAGATCCTTAAAATTAACTGCGTGGTCCATGAAATACCCTAAGAACAAGAGGTGTCAAATATTGAGCTTGTGCAAGCTTCATTCCTTATCTCAAAACGCCGTTCTAGTGCTAAGGTCAGTCTTGATGACTGCAGTCCAATATTGCTCTGAAAGACATCTCAGACAATTAGCCACTGATGAGGGTGTTTGTATTTTCAAGCGTCATCTAAAGAAACACTGAAGAACTTGTGTGTTGGATGTTTAATGACCATGACACAGACATTTGTGTGAGGTCTGGGCAGGCTCAGTCCTGTATTGTGGCGGCTACTACAGTCCAACACAGAACTGGTTTATGACACCAAGATTTAAACCTCACATTTGAAATTGAATAATAAATTGACTAGCCTATTTTGTTTTGAACTGTATTTTACCAATGAAACTAAAATATATGTATGTTTGTTTAGCTTTGTTTTGTAGACAAAACCCAAATGAGCCATTTTTAAATTTGTTTACATTATTTCGCAAAAGGCTACTTTGAAAAAATTGTTCATTTGCATTTCGTGATATACAAAAATATTGTACAGTCTGTAAAACACATGTTTTAGAAGCAAATGCTTTGTGTATTCAGTAAACCCTTATTTATTGTGGGGAGCCCCATGCCTGAGAACGTCCACCCATCAGGCTCTTATTAAATTGTATGAGGAACATTGTACTCTATAAGAAAATGAAACCGAAGAACAAACCCTTTGTACAGACTCTAACATTTGTAAAAGTACAGTATAAACGTTTTATTTTTTTTATTTTTATTTTTTTCTGACTTCAGGACGCAATACAAATTTTTGAACTAGCGAGACTGAAAAGTGTACGTTATGGCAAGGATTTACTATATATTGCAGCCACTGAAATGTAGTAGCAGGTTGCAACGGTAGTTAAATAGTACCTCCTTTATATCAAATTGTATATTACATTATACAATATAATACTGTATTCGCAGTTTCAGATATCCAGTACAAATAACTTTGATGTTCATTAGTTTGAGTAATAGAATTAACGAATATAAACTTATGAGTATATTGTCACTGTACATTTAAGACACACGTACAGTAGGGCCCATTATAACATACCCATGAATGCTTGCCATTAAAATCCAGATTTTAAAGGTTATGTGCACGCTATCTACATGCGGGAGGGTAATCAATACTTGCCACAACATAACGTGAGTTTTGCTCCAGCTGTATTTCTAAGTACGCACACTTGTATGTTTGTGTGTGTATTGTTATAAGGCGGCTGCAGCAGAGGGCACCCGAGCCCAATAATCCGGTTTGGCGTATGCATGTTGTAAATACAGAAAGGGAACTCGCTACAGAGACTGCGCCTTTTAACACGGTGAGCCCTATGGTTGTGAAAAACAAACGATATTTTGGAGGCACTGATTGACAGAGTAATCTAAATACAGTGGAACCTCGGTTTTCGAACGCCTCTCAGTTCGAACAAATCGGAGTCCGACCAAAAATTTCGAGAAATTCTTGCTTCGCTGTTCGGTCTAAAAATCAGAGTTCGAACGCCGGTAATGCGTGAGTGGGTATGCTAGGGTGCAATGCTGAGCGGCGTACGGGTGTAGATCACTCTTTTCTTGACCAACTGTTATCGCGTGCGGACGTCCTTCGTTTTGCTTTCGCTTTTAATATAGGTGTACTAAGTGTTTTAGCCCCTAATTATGCCTCTGAAGAAAGTCAGTTCAAGTAGCAAAGTTGCTACAGGTGAAAAAAGAAAAATAGTGCGTACAACTATTGCATTTAAGAAAGAAATAATAGCAAAATATGAAGGAGGTGGAGTGTCTGATCTTGCTAGGGAATACCCCACCGTTCACCTCCGCCTTCTGCTGACCACTACAAAGGTAAGAAATCCTATTCATAATTATTTTCTTTATCCTTTTTTTATTTTTACACGTTCGTGTTAGCGTAATCTTTCGTACGGAAGATTATGATAACGCGAACGTACGATTAGCCTGGATTAGTATTATGTTTACGTAGAACATTCAGGTAAACATTCAGGGTGTTACAACGGAGCCCAACTTTCAGGGTGTTGGAACGGAGCCCCCTTTCCAATGAACCGCTCACCACTTGTTGTGGAGACCCCGGTGCTAAATGACTTGTAAACGACCTGATTTTTTTATTTTTACACGTTCATGTTAGCGTAATCTTTCATACGGAAGATTACGATAACGCGGACATACGATTATCCTGGGTTAGCTTTAGGTTTACATTAAACATTCAAGGTAAACATTCAGGGTGTTGGAACGGATTAAAACGATTTACATTATTTTTAATGGGAAAAATGATTTCGGTGATCGAACAAATCGGTTTTCGAACAGGGTTCTGGAACGGATTATGGTCGAGAACCGAGGTTCCACTGTACTGGCTCGTAAGGCAAAGAGGAAGGAGTAAAATCGGGGTTCAACACAGTACAGAAAAAACAGCTCTAGCGTGAGTCCACTCTTGAGCTATCGTTTTTCGATTAGTATTGTCTCTTCTATCGAATCAATGGCATGAATTATCTCGAGGAGGAAACTCAAAATGTACAAATGAGTAGGACGAACCTGCTATTCCAACTTCTGCAGTACCAGCAAGGTTAAGATCTGGGAAACGAGCTGGGTCCAGTGAGTAAACCTGAGAGCGATGGGCGTTTGGTTGCATGCCGCAGCCCTCCTGTAGAGATGACAAATGAATGAGACATCTTTTAAACAAATGTAACTTTGACATCATTTCTTAGAGACTAGTTACGTGTTTTTAAGTGCCATTTATTCAGATTTGTTTAAAGTTTAGTAGACACTCAAAATACGGAAAGAAGAAATCAATGGATGGGATAGCAACATGATTGCTTAAAAGTGACAATGATGTAAACAGTTTATATTAAGATAGAGATAGAGAGATAGAGAGATAGAGATAGAGAGATAGAGAGATAGATAGATAGATAGAGAGATAGATAGATAGATAGATAGATTTATTCATCCCCACAGGGAAATTCACATATTAGTCAAACAACAAACCGTGCACAATAATAGTCAAAATAAAAAACGGGAATACAGTACTATGCAGTCTCCTTTGCAGGTGTCTGATATTAAAAACACAATGAACTTATCAAATTGATTTGTAAAAAGTAACCCTGTTCCTACTTATCAGTATGTGATTGTTTTTAAAACAATAATAACAATAATACCGGAAGTCTAAAATTAAGAGCCTGCAGCTGGCTTTTAACTAAGACAAGAAAGTTTGATCACATTACCCCAATTTAAGCTAACCTGCATTGGCTCCCTGTTAGCTTAAGATGTGAATTTAAGGTTCTGTTGGTAGTATACAAAATAATGCACTGACTTGCTCCCTCATATTTTTCAGATTTAATTTCCCCCTATGTTCCGGTCCGGAGCCTTCGCTCTGAAATGCTGGTCTACTAGTGATCCCCAGAGAAAGAAGAGGACCGGATGTTCAAGAGCGTTCTCCATTCAGGCCCCAGTGATGTGGAATGCTCTTCCCCTGAGATTCGATTTGCAACCTCAGTGGAACTCTTTAAATCTAGGCTTAAAACACACTTCTATTTTATAGCTTATGGATGATTTATATTTCATGTTGACAATATCTGTGTATTATTTGTTATTGCAACATCCATTGCAACCTGGTCATCCTAGAAGGGGGATTACCTCATGTGCCGCCCCTTCTCAAAGTTTCTTCATTTTGCTCATGTTGAGGTTTTTGAGTTTTTCCTTGCCCTCATGTAGGTTTTAGATCAGGGGATGGTGTAATAATAGTCTGGTTTACAATCATCTGAGGTCTGTGCAGCCCTTTGAGACTCTGTGATTAAGGGCTATAAATTTGAACATGACTTGACTATTACCTCAGTTAAGTGCATTTTTTCAAATGATTAAACTTGTCATGCAATCGCAACAACACACAGACCAAAAAAAGGGTAATTTTATGCTTACAAAAACTGCACCCCTCAGCATGTCAGGCACAACCATGGGAATGAAGCCCTGTCAGTACAAATGCAAAACAAATACATACAAATGCACACCTTTACAAATGTATTCGACCAAAATTGGATCATCTTACTCGGCGTTGGAGTGTGTCAAGGGCAAAATTTTGGAGCGCGGTCTGAAGTCTGGCTCCCGCCCCCCTTAGATAGTAAGATCTGTGACCTGAGACATGAGCAAGATGCCTGAAGCAGAGCAGAGAATTGAACACAAGTAGATGAACGAGTCTGGGAAAACAATGAAAAAGCTACAACCAAATTAGTTCAACATGTAAACGCCATTACTGATTCAATACCAGCCAGAGAAAATGGAAAAGAAATCTCAGCGTCTTCCTCACCTCTGCCTGATGAGTTCCAATCTCTCGCCCAGCTCCACATGGCCGCGAGGCTTAAAATCAAAACCTTCAACACAGAAATAAATTGTTTTTCAAATGCACTACAGGCTATTCAAAGCCGCTCAAAATTCTCACCAGGTTTCTGACCGACCAACTCCACTACCTTTGCTTGGCTCTCATCTCCAATGGGCTGGAAAGGAAAGGTGTAAAATCTCAACAATGTCATTGTGAAATAATAGCTCTTATGCACATCATGACATTTAGAGAATCCTCACAACATCGGGATGTGTGTTGTTGGGTAGACGAAGTGCTCGATTGAAGTATTCCTTATCCAGTTGTGTTTCTCTCTGATGAAGATGGTTCAGTCGATTACGGACATCTCGACCTTTCAATAGTGCCTGGTTGTACTCTGGAATCTGTGTGATCAATACATGTACGCACATTAAGTAACAAAAAGCTAATGTTAACATCATGTCCATAATATTATCATAGTTATTCAGAGTTTATATGAATAAATGTTATCAAACACTTGACTTACATTGGTGAGGTCTTGCTTACTGTGTTTTGCCTTAGAACAGAAAGCAAATATTACTGTCTGCAAGTTTAAGAACCATCTTTTAAGCCCGACCTGAGAGGGATTACAAAAAGACCTATTTCTTTTCTCCAAGTAGGCACAGAACGTTAAGTGTTCCTCTCCACAATCTTGCAGATATATTCCTTATTAATCCATGCACCATGGATCTCGGGGAATTAACTGTTAAAGTTGACAGTTTGACCTGATATCCCCTAGAGCTGTGATGTCACCAGATGACAACAAAACTGACGGCGATTGTAGTAATTAGCGAATGCCTGGCGTTCATTTTTACTTGGAGTAAATAGAACTTTGCGTAATGTGTCGCTGAGGGACGTCTGACTGTTTTGTCCGAGTTGTGTGCTTTGAAAATCAAAAGCTGCATGGGGTATGTTTACCTGCTGTCATGTACAGCGTGCGTTCCTTTTTAGCCATCTCCTCCTTATAGGTATGTGATTGTGATTTTTCCTTTTGTGTTTTGGCCCCGTGTCTTGCAAGTAATATAACATTGTTCAGATAGCTCTCCTGATAGAGTGCGGACTCCCTAAGGCTTCCAGGTTAGCCCCATTAGCAGTCAGATAGCTGGCTAGTCTGTTGGCTCATTTGTTATATTTACTGCTGGGTTTGTGTTTGTTGCCATAATCATTTTTAATTGCTGGCTCCCAGTTATCCTGGCTGCTTAGTCCATGTTTTTGTTCAGCCAGCCTACCGTTCTTTCCACTGATTGGTCCCAGTTTGCCATCTAGTATTTGGCTAGCCTGCCATTATCGTTTGGTATATCTTCGGCTGGGTTCATGTTTGTTGCCGTAATCTTTTTTTTTTTTTTTGCAGGCTCCCCGTTATCCTGGCTGCTTACTGCAATTTTTAAGTCAGCTAGCCTACAGTGTTTACACTGATCGTCCCGATTAACCATTTTCAGCAGCCGGCTAGCCTGTTGTGTCCTGCTGGTTTAGCCTGTTAGCTCTGTGTGTGTTATTTTAGCCACTACGCCCCATGTTGTCTGCTCGCCATTTGTTGTACCATCGCTGCACCCACCTGCTACACAGAGCTGAAGCATTATCCACAAAAACTACCAAAACTTTGCTTAAAAGACTCAAAACCTTTTCGACTAATTAAGATGTAAACCAATAGGGTGACATGACATCAGAGCTCAGAAATCAAAGATGAGACAGTCTTCAAGATACATGATCTCTGTAATACGAAAACAGGTATTTTTAAAAATACTCCTAGGTTGATATATTTACTTTCATTTTACATGTGCCTCACCTAGAAGGAGTTGAAAAACTTGTTCGCCATCTTGCTGTTACAGTTACACAAAACATCAATCTTTGCAAGAGGATGGACAAGAATCAAATGAAACGGAAGATTGTGCCATTTTGGCCACTTTGAGACTTCGTAGTTGGTATTCCTCCTTGTGCTTTTTAGCACTCGTTTTCGGTTGCAAAACGCGATACATCTCTTGGTCAAATTAGATACAGTTCCTTTCAAGTACTGTAATCTAATTTGCAATTCTTATTTTATACTCTAAACATGTTACGAGTAAACAATTGAAATGCTTATAAATCATCACTGACCACTAAAGCTTTGACAGTTCCAGTAATTTGCATCCTTTGCTGCCCCAACTCAGCGATTTCCGTTCGGACAGTCTGAAGCTGCTGCCACACACGAATCTAATGGCAAAAGACACACAGGCATGGTAACAAATCTCGAAAACTGGACATGCTATTTTCTTAAAATTTCACTCACAATTTCTCTGACATCTTCACGGCGCAGCTCCCCTTTTCTGTTCTCAACATTTTCTATGACTTTGTCGGTCTCCTCACACACTGCTCTTATGTCTAGCTGGGGCTTGTCGCTGTATCCTTCACAAAAATGCTCATACAAGCTGCTCCGGTGACAAAAGCGAGAATGGGCCATGGAACAAGGTTTCGGCATTGAAACGTTTCGCACTATGGGTGAAAATACAAATTTTGCAATGCTTCTACATGAGGAAAAGCCGACCATGTAGGTTGCCATGTTGGATATGTGACATTTGACGCATTCAGGAAAGTAGGTATTTCCACAACTTCTGTGATAGGAATTGCGTGCTATGTTTTAACCATTTGGGAGACTATTCCATTTAACATGCGATAATACGAAACAAAAACCACGATATAATAAATTGCTGCAACATAAAAGCAATTCTTAGGTTACTCTTCGTTCCTACAGAATGCGACAGCAAATTTTGCAACGACACAGCCCGGGTCAAAAAGGCAGCACGACTCCGGAAGCAGAAATGGATCATCTATTTATAATTGTACAGTATTCTAAAACAACGATGCCTTACCTGTGAATGTATGTTTACCCATGTTTTGATCATTCCAAATTGTTTATCATGTACATTTTCTGTATGAGAAAAAAAAAACTTTTTTTGTTCAGATCGAAATGTTCTTTTCAACTCTCTTCTCTGCGACCCTTTCATTTGTTTGTAAACATTGTGACGTGTATAGGAGGGCGGGGCTTAGTATGGAGACAAACCAATACTTGCGCTGGTCAGAAGACAGATGAAAAGAAGGCTGTCGTTGCTAACTGTCGTCATGTTGTGTATCGGAATCGGAGAAAAAAATGATAGTGATTGTAAATGTTTTACAGTATCTCAGTGGACTCTCCTGATCAAAGAAAAGAAAGGAGTTGTGGTAAATAGATTGGACTCAGGGACTCATCAAAAATGCTTGGGTTTGCAGCACACACTTCAAATCATCTCATCTCATCTCATCAGCTACACCGCTTATCCTCAGTAGGGTCGCGGGGGTGCTGGAGCCCATCCCAGCAATCATCGGGCAGTGGGCAGAGGACACCCTGAACTGGTTGCCAGCCAATCGCAGGGCACACGGGGACAGACAACTCAATCGCTCTTTCACACCTAGGGACAATTTGGACCGGCCAATTCACCTGAAATGCATGTTTTTGGAATGTGGGAGGAAACCGGAGTGCCCGGAGGAAACCCACGCAAGCACGGGGAGAACATACAAACTCCGCACAGGAAGTCTGGAGCTGGATTTGAACCCACGCAGGAGGTTCCCAAGACATGAACTGTGCTGCACATGCGCTAACCACTGCGCCGCCGTGCTGCCCCACTTCATATCAGGTAGGAGAAATTACACGTTAATGATTGTTGCCATTGAGTCCATATTACTTATTATATCAGCAAGATATTTTGTTATTTTCTTAGAATCAACTAAATGCTGGCGTGTAGCATAACCGCCTTGTACACAGCCTGGGTTGGGGAAAAAACACAGGCACGCATTGGGCACACAATCCAAGTAATGTATTAGATTTGATTATTTATGACCTTTATTTTTATTTAGGAGAATAATCTAATTAGGCTATATGCCAACACTTACCTTAAGCTAAACAAAATAAGATACTTTGTTGATATAATAAGTAATATGGACTCGATAGCAACAATAATAAATGTAATTTCTCGTACCTGATATGAAGTGTGAGCTGCAAACCTAAGCATTTTTGACGAGTGGTCGACAAGCCTACCGTTCTTTCCACTGATCGGTCCCGTTTTGCCATCTAGTATTTGGCTAGCCTGCCATTATCTTTTGGTATATCTACAGCTGGGTTCATGTTTGTTGCCGTAATCTTAGGGGCGGCAGTGGCTCAGGAGGTAGAGTGCTTGTCTTGGGATCAAGAGATCGCAGCTCGAATCCCGGCTCCTCCGTGTTACATGTTGAAGTGTCCTTGGGTAAGACACTGAACCCCTAATACCCCCAATAAGCAGGTTAGCGCCTTACATGGCTGCACGGACGCTATTGGGAAATGTGAAGCACACTGTAAAGCGCTTTGGGAAGTCTTGACTTGAAAAGCGCTATATAAATGCAGATCTTTTCATTTTCAATCTTTTCCCTTGAATGCATTTATCACAACTCTCTTCTTTTTCATTGATTAGAAGTGACCGCTGAGATCCTGAAAATATTCAATTTACGATTACTTACGTTTTTTCACATTTTACCTCGAATTAGCAGAAATGAATGTTTTGTTACTTCAGTGTGTTGACCAGTGGGATTATTATTTTACCTCAAGCTTCGACTGTGACGTAACACGTAACGTAGGCTACGAAAGGGTAAATTGTACATTTTTGAATTCATATAAGGCTTTTCAAGTCACTTACCCATGTAATACCCATTCATCCACACACTCACTTACCAATAGCCAGAAGCAGTCATCAAGTGCTTTAGTGTATTTCCCAAGGACAATTTGACATTTGACTCAGAGGAGCGACGAATCAAACCTGCGACCTCTCAGTCCCAGGATGCCAACCCAGGGTCTGATGAGCAAAGCTAAATTTATCGCAAGTGAGGAAAGACCTGTGCTGAAAGAATTGTTCGAGTGGTTTATTTGGTAAATCAAACAAACTTATGTTTGTTTTGAGTCTACATAGTCCATTCTGCTGTGAGTAAATAGGTGTCATGATGTGTTTGTAAGGTTTATTATCGCCTACCAAGGGGAATTGTAATCATAGTAATTCTAAACTAATTCAGGGGGGAAGGTTTAACCATTAAATTGTCATCACATTTACATGCAAAAGTATCACATTGGTATTGATCAATTTTACCCTGTATTCACTTTAATCGGATCAATACCCCAATTCAGCTGCAGGTGTGGTTAGGTGGAAACTGAAAATGTATACATTGGGAGGAAAACATGTAGTGGATGACTTTCTCTTATGGCCTTAAATTTATTGGAACCATGTAATGTTAATTATATTTTGTTTATGAATACTTGTAAAATAATTTCAAATTGTTTGTCAGCTTCCTTTAATTGCTCTTCTCCTTGATGTGCTGCTTCCAGATGTGTGCTTTTGTAGTTAAGCCTTTAACCAATCACATTTCAGCCATTACTTGTTGCTTGGGCCAGAATTCAAACCTGAGGCCATCACAATCAGTTCTGCAGGAACTGAGTCATAACAACAGTATCACTAAAGCCGTTGGTTAAGCCAATCAGATATTGAGTTGGCAGAGCAGGGCCTTCTCAAAAACATAACAAAACGTCAGTGGTTTCACAAACCGATTGACTAGGACTAAAAAGTGCATCAGAAATCCCTATGTCCACAGATTCTGTCAAACTGAATTTTTCGGCATAAATCGAATAAATGTTTATGCCAGAAATACGCCAGGAGAGGTACGACTTTCAGTTTTAGCTTTACTAGCAATCGAAAAAAACTTCATGATGGAACAGAAACGCACCAGAATCTGTAAGACGGGATGATTGAAATATTTTTGAGGAAAGAATGGAGTGAGGATGCTGTGCAAATAAAAAGGATATTTGGTGAGTAAAATCTAAGTACATTCCCAAATAATAGTGGAATTTTATGAGGACATTATTGATGCTTGTAGATGTCGCAGCTGTAGCTGCAGTAGTTGTTTTGTAGCCATGAAATAGTTAAGGGTTGGATTGATTCTGAATTAGCACTACTGAAGGCCTAGGTGTGAAATGCATGGCCCACCACTGATAAAAACAGCTCCGGCTTTGATGACATTGTGTATTGCTGGAAACCCGGCTGGCGCAGCTGGGTTCAAAGACGGGACAAACTCCCTGGAGACACTGAAGGAATCCGTTGGGGAACTTTAAGTGGTGCACCCTAAGAAACACATCCTGTCCAGACTGGGGAGAGCCAAAGGCAATTGTTAGCTTCTCGAGAATTGGTTACAAGGATTGCTTGAAACCATACGTAGACTGGAGAAACATGAATCAGGGCTAAGAGGTTCAATGCACATGAATGTCCTTTCATCCACGTTTCTCACTGAACCTATTATGAAGAGGTTTTCGATTTATGCAATTTTGACATTTGTAAAATTGTATTCATTATCAAAAAAACAACGAGACTGCTTTGTAATGTACTGGGGTTTCCGATCTTTTTCGGGCTGAGAGCTATTTTTTGTTACTTATTAGTGCAAAAGGCACCCAGTTAAATAGTTTTATAAAATACCAACGTAGTTATTTCAATGTTGTTACTAGGTGAATTATTAGAACTGGATCCAGTCAACCATTATAAACTCATTTTACTAGAAAAACACATGAGCAAGCTCTGGTGAGCCTTAGCAGTACTTAGGGGGCACCCAGGCTTCCGCAAGCAGCGCTTTGGAGACCAATGTACTTATGTGTACAGTAACTACTATAGCCTCCAACACAACTTCTATTACAAGTCAGGTGATAATTTGGTATGTAAAAGATTATTCATGAGCAATTGTTTTAAACACTAGTAGCAACGACAAATTTAAGATGCAGGTAGTCACTGATTGGCAAAAGTTGGTCATGGTGTGATTTGTAAATTAAAATTAGCCAGGCTGAGGCTACACAACCAGTTGGAGAACTTCACTGTTCGAACTAAAAAAAACAAACAGACTAACCACTTAACCTGTCCTGAATACTGGCACAGTGGCAACTAAAGCCTTCAAGTCATCCAAGTAACACCTGCTTAACAAAATAGAAAATTTACAACAATCTTGAGAAAAATTAGCTATTTTATCAAACACATTTCAGCAGTGTTCTGTTTAATAAATTACCGGTATGTAAATGTAGATTATTTTTTTTTTAATTTTAGAGTTTAAAATTTTAAATTGCATGCTGAACTGGACATGTGAATGAATTTTCGTAATTTGTATAAAAAGATGTTTGTAGCACTGCACTTAATAATCAACACTTTATTTGTTTTCCCTGAAAGTGTAATATTATTTGCTGGCTTTGCAAACAGAAAATGTATTTAAGCCAAAACAAAAAAAAATTTGAATTTTCGCTATATTTTAAGTTATTTGAAGAATATTAAGATGGAAGTTTCCAGTTTTTCAGATAGTATGTTAAAAATAGTAATTGCTAAAATATTTTGAACATCTTAAATCAATTAAATTGGGATGGTAAAAGTAGATTACTCTCTTGGTGATGAAGCAAGTCTTCAGCTGCATATTGGAACCTACAGTACTGTTCAAAATAGCAGTGCAACGTGACTAACCAGAATAACCCTGTTTTTTTAGTATTTTTTACATTGATACAAGCCGGACAGGTTACCAGTAGGTGCAGTAGATTCCCAGAAAACAAACAAGATCCAGCATTCATAAGCACACTCCTTAGGCTGTGCAATTCGGCGAATAGTTCAAAGGGGTGTGTTAAAAAAAAATAGCGATGTTGCAACCAATCTCTGAGAAAGAAAACAAAAACAGGTGGGAATCAGGTGGCTCCCATTTAAGGATGATGAGGCCAGCACACGTTGAACATACATTTGAGGAAAACGGCTTGTTCAAAGCACTGTTCTGAAAAACGGCAATCTTTGATTAGGAAGTTGATTGGAGAGGTAAGAACCTACAGAGTTGTAATAAATGTCTGTTCAGATAAAATTATCTCTAATGTCTTAAAATGGATAGAAAAACCTGAGGCAAATGGAAAAAAACAAAGACAACGATTAAAATGGACCGGAAAATAAACAGAATGGCAGTCTGCAGTTACCTGTTAGTGCCGTGACAGAAGACGTCGTGTGAAGCAAACTTATTCTCAAGACTCTCGTGCAAAGTCCCTCTGTTAAAAAGGCACGTGCAGAAGAGTTCACAAAAAAGGACACACCAACTGGACTAAAGAAAATGGAGGAACATTTTGTGGACAAATGAAAGTAAAATTGCCCTTTTGGGGTCCAGGTACCACAGACCGTGTGTGAGACAACCCAAAACTGTGAATTCAAACTTCAGTACATATTAAAGACAGTGAAGCATGGGGGTGCAAGTATCCTGGTCTGGCCCCATTTATCACATATCAGGTATCATGGATAAGTTTCTGTATGTCAGGATACTTGAAGAGGTTATGTTGCCTCATGCTGAAGAGGACATGCCCTTGAAATGGGGGTGTCAACAGGACAATGGCCCCAAACACACCAGTAGACGAGCAAAGTTTTGGTTCCAAATCAATAAAATGTATGTTATGGATGGGCCAGCCCAATCCTCAGATCTCAATCCAATCTAGAACGTGTGTGGTATTATCAAAAAGGCTGTTTGTGAAGCAAAATCAAGAAATGTAAATGAATTGAACATTGTTAACCAATCATGGAGTGAAAAAACTGTAAGGTGCCACAAGTTGGTTGACTATGCCGCACAGATGTGAAGCAGTTGTAAAAAAAAAACAAACTGGACATGCAACTAAATATTAGGATTGCTTAATCCTACCTTTTTTTGGGGAAATACATAATAGTTGAGTATTTACAGTCAACAGCGGACACAGCTATTTTTTTGAGCACAACCTTCTGAACGATTTACCCAATTGCACAGCCTTTAGAGCATTCCCATTATGAATTCAAGGTTTGTTTTCTAAGAATGTACTGCACCAACTGGTAACTTGCTTGGCATGTAACAATAAAAATATACTAAAACCTAAGATATTCTGGTTAGTCATATTGTACTGCTATTATTTTGAACAGCACTGTAGGTGCCAAAACCCCAAAGTTGTGGTATATTTTGGCTCATATTCTGCGCATGCATTTTTAAGAAACGCACAATTGTTTAAAGTCACTGGAGTAAAACTGCGTTGCTCTCTTGCGTCCAAACAGACTTAGATTCTAGATATATTTCTCTCCAAAAATCATTTCCCAAATCACAAAACATTCCTGCAACCTTTTCAAACATCCTGCAAAAAATGAGTACTATATCAATGAAGCAGTGTTGTGTGGTGCATTCAAGTGTTTTTTTTTCATTATCATAGATAATAGATGCCATAAACAAAGACACAGTATTTTATTTTCTCCCTTGTAAATGTGAGCTGTGGTGTTTATCACATCCAATCTTATGTATTTCTAGACTTTTGAAAAAAACAAAAAACAAAAAAAACATCACCATTAAAGGTTGAATTTCCAGTTTTATTAATCATTTATATTTATCCCAATATTTCCCATTAAAATCTTACATATTTGGAACCTACTGGTATCTCCCAAGACTATAAACCATCATCTCACCTTCACACAGTTTCAGCATCACTATGATAATGTGCAGTCAGTCAGCTTGTTGGGATAGGGTGGCCGAAAAGCATGGGGGAAAAAACTGAAAGGAGTGTTTTTGTAAGGAAAGTCTATCAAGCCCCTTATTACAAGATTTCGGTGCAACATCAAATACTCTTTACCGCCTGTGAGGTATCTGATGCCTCAATCTCCTGCATGTGGAATAGAGGTAGGGGGAATTTAAGGCTGGAGGCTGGTGTAAAGTTTTTGCTGTCTCTGTTGGTTTGAACACTTAAAACACTGTTGCCATAGGCCAACACTAGCCTCAGTCAACTTGGAGGACGGAGGCGAAACAAGCAAGATGTAAACCGGTGATGACTTAAACCCAAAGACATTCTTGTAGCTTGGTAGAGGGACCAGTTGATAAGGAGTTATGTCCAATAATACAATAGAACAGCAAACATTCGTACACACCCCAAAAGGCCACCCCCCATAAAAAAGGCAAACAAGCAGGTCAGTCAAATCATAAAAAGCAACATTCTTTTTTTTTTATAAACCTTACTAATCATAATCTATACATTGTCTCTCCCAGGAGTATAGTACTTTGATTTTCCTGTTCATGGCTGGTCAACTAAAGCAGGGTCCAATCTTAAAAGGTTACAGTGACCGAAGTAGGTAGGACTGTATAAACCAATGGTATGGGCCATTTGTGATGACATCAGTGACACAGCCAAATGGTTTCAGCAGCATTATCAGGGGACTGGTCAACAAACAATAAATAAACACAGAAAAATAGAAATGCACGGTGCAGAAAAAAGTTCCTATGTTGGAATATCAAGTTGGCATCATACAATCGCATTTCTACAGCAACGTTGAACATTCCATATGGTTTAGCATGTTGGGTTCAGTACAGCTCATGTATTCAATTTGCTGAACTGAGCCCAATGAGCGGGTGGATGTTTTTGATGAAAAACAACGGACATAGACCAAGTCATGGGACCAGGCTCTAGGACATTACATTTCTATTCGTCACTTAATGCTAATCTCAATCAAATACACCGCAAAGCTGTCACAGGAACCATCTGAACATGACCACTGTATGGAGCTGAGCGGCAAACCTGGCACGCAAGAGGCATAAAGACAGGGCAAACAGACAGCAGTGAGAAGAGACCTCAACACTGAGAGACACACTTGTTAATGTGCTACTCTGGAGTACAGTCAGATGAACAATATTCTGTACGACTGGTAAAAAAAAAAAAAAAAAAATACAGCGTGTAACATGGCACGCTTAAATTCTTCCTAACCGCTAGACCACGGGGAAGGAAACAACGTAAAAACGCCCTGGAGTGATGATTTTTCTTTGTACATTTTTCATGCTCATTCTTTGAGAAGAAATTATGCCTGCTAGGCTAGTAGAAAAGTGAAATAATAGTTCCCTTTTCTACCTTGACTCTTCCCGTCGCACTTCCCTCTTGGACCGAATAGGCTGGGAGCCATCAGCAGGCTGTTGGACCCAGTTATTATCATGAAGCCCAACGCGGCATCCTGGTGTGTCCTTGTCCGTGCGCCGGCAACACATCCAGTAAGATCGTCCATAAGGCAGGTCATGGTGGTAAGGTTTAGAGTGCCATCGGCACAGTGAAACATCCCCGCGCTCATACTGGCGTTTGCACTGCTTGCAGGGGTCATCTCGATAAAGAGGGTCTTGGTTCCAGCGAGAGTCCACAGCTCGTACTCCGTAAGTCTCGATCAAGGCCTTGAAATAGTGGCAGGTGCACTTGAGGGCCACCAAGGAGCGAGTGGGTAGGTAGCTGAAGATATTGACCATGATGTGGTCAGGGAGCAGCAACATATACTGGCGAGGTTCAAGCAAGCGCTGAATCTGAAAGCGGATCTCAAGGAAATCATGGGATACATGACGATAGAGGCGACACAGCGACGGGTCTGCACATTCTTCCCCAGCACTAACTAACGGAGAGTCTGGTCGAGGTGCGCGCTCTCCTGAACATGAAATACCGGCTCCTTGGATGCCACTGTTGGTGCAGTCTAGAGAGCACAAACCAGATGTTCTGCCCAAATTCGATGCCTTCGAGTCCTCCTCTGCAACTCGTGAGGAAGGTACGAAAAAAAGCTGTCCAGGAGGGGGGTCATCGGATGAGTGATCAGTCGAGCTTCCAACATTTCCGCCACCACTGGGCATAGCAAAGCACACAGTCTCCTCCTGAACATTCTCTGTACTGTCCTTGCCGTAGAAAACACATTGGTCCACAGCACCCGTCACCACGACTTCCACGTGAAATCCAGTCACTCGCTCCCTTCCGACACTCACAGATATTTTGTCCCCAGAAGAAGGCTCATGGGGTATTTCTGGGCTGACACAGGTCTGTCTGTCATAGTGGTCAGCCTCTAGTTTAGGTGCAGGCGTGTTGGCACTGAGCAGCAAGCTACTAGGGTCTCTTGAAGAAGGGCTGACAAGCTGGTAGAGGTCACAGGTGATCTTCTCTTTTGATCGGGCAGTTGCCTGACTACTGCCACCTCCACAACTCATAAACATACAGCGTGAACGGCCTGCTGGCTCCAGTTGAGAGCGTGGGTCAAGATTTGAAACTCTAAAAGCAATTCTCACCTCACTTTGACTATGGTTGGGAGGCGGAGAAGGTGCTACATGACGGGATTCCGCTCCTTCTCTAAGCTCCCTGTCTTTTTCAGAAAAGTTGATAGCTGATCCAGCTCCCATATGAAGGCGGTTTTCCAGATTCTGTGACTCAAAGTGTGCAATAGCCTGTGCGACTCGGCATGACTCTTGCTGCTCATCCAGCTCCAGGTCTGCCTGAAGGGTAGCTGATAAGTCCTTTACTTCTTTGGAAGGTCGACCTTTTGATTCTTCAGACACAAAGGACATATGCAAGGGGTCTGATTCTGTTCCACGGAGTAATGTGTGCTGGTGATTGGTAAGCCCCTGTTCTTGACTGGTAATTGAGGGCTGCTGGTTTCCATGCACAGTCACAATATCCCGGAGGGCCATGGCTGTCCTCTGCTCAACTAAGGCAACCATCTCAGCCACTGACAACAGGTCAGTGTCATTCACCCCATCGATTACTGGTGGATCATGGCCAAGTAGTGCTTTGGGAAGTTCAGAGGACTCATGGCTGATTTGCGTTTCTGATGTATGCGTCCGGTTTGGTGGGTCATAAGATGAGCATCTTCTTCGCCTTTTTGCTTTAGTACAGTCAGTTGCCCAGTTACCTTTCACCTGAGGAGAAATAAAACAGCAAATTGTGAAAACTAGCACATCTTATAATTAACCAACAAACACAGACTTTCGCAGGTTACCTTCATGGCGCTGGGTCTGGGTTGGCCTGCACCGCTAAACTGGTGTGCCACAAAGAAGGCAATCTTCTCTTTAGTGTTTCCTGGTTTAATGACATACCAGGTGTCCAGTAGCACTCGGCCATCTTCCATTTTGGACCCAGAAGATGGGACTGGTGAAAGGGATGATGTGGACATGGTAGGCTGGCCTTGCATCAGGGAGTCAGAGTTAAGTTCAGGTTCCGGTGGTTTGTTCTCACAGCCAACATCCTCCACTTTCGTACTCTCTTCCTGCACGCCTCTTAGAATCCCCCCATTTTCTGCTTTATCGCTTGCCCTCCTAGTACAAGGAGGGGGCTCACCTTTGCAGAGCGCTGTGGACCCAGCACCACCTACAGCTACTACATTGCCCCCCGTGCCAGGACTCCTGGCTGTGTTCTGAGAGTAGGTGCCGAAGGGGCGAGGGCACCACAGACGAATGTGGGAAAAAGTGTCTCGGTCCATCAGGATGCGGAGCTCTGGAACATGCCAGCAGCTAAGCTGGCCTGCATGTACCCACAGCCAAGGAGCTCATGGTCAGAGTCCTATCCGACTTGGCGGGAACTGTTTTCAGCAGCTCACCTATGATGATGCATGATGAAGGAAATTAAAAGGAGGGGGCAGATGGAATTTCGAAGGAGGAAGAGACAAACAAGAGAGAACACGTAGATCAATATTTCAACAGGTGTAAACATTATTTACAACAAATTCGAGCAGGGCATTGTCATTGACAGGGCAAGATCTATCATATTAAATTATGATGGTCATAAACTATGACTGTTCAGCCTCTAACTTCAGTAAAACTCAATTAGCAATCACATCCCCTGGCTGTGTCAAACTAGCCCTTTAAATCAAATTAAACGGTTACCATTTCAATTTTAGTGTGTGCAGTAAATGAGATGCATTCATGGGGAACAAAATGACTGCACTCCTTTGAATCTATGTGGTTCAAATAGGATTGCTTAATAGAAGGCAACACAGGGAGCATGTAGGCATATGCTGAACCTATTTTTAGAAAAGATTCACAAGGGGAGAGGCAGTAGTGAAATCTCCTTGTCCCGTCCCCTTGGTTCTGACAATGCTGCAAGCTTAGTGTAACGATAATTATTTCTTTCTACAAGCACTTCCAGCTTTTAGGGCAGTTTAGAATATGGAGTTACACATAAAATAACCGGCATATCGCAGTAAAGACCAACAATTTGTTTGTCGAGGTGTGCTTTCTAGACTTTTTGACTGTCACACATGAAAGGTAAACAATTAACCAGTGCATGTTCTGCGACAAACGACCGATTTCTAACCACGCTTAACAAAATGGTTAGACCTTCTCTAGATATGATTTCTACAATAAATGTATTTTCAGGGCGGGAAGGACACGCCAAAATGTCACTTGTGCACGTTTGTTTGCATGTGTCATCAATATTTACTCAGTGCTGCTCTGATCCCTCGGCTTGCTTGTTGCTTTTCGAGTCGACAACAGAGACAGAATTTAAAACCCATTTAAACATTTTCTTTAAGATGCGCTTCATCTTTTTGAGTCAAGTCATGTTTATTTGTATAGCCCTTAATCACAGAGTCTCAAAGGGCTGCACATACCACAGATTATTGCAAACCACAGACAGTTATTACACCATCCCCTGGTCTAAAACCTACATGAGGGCAAGGAAAAACTCAAAAACCTCAACATGAGCAAAATGAAGAAACCTTGAGAAGGGACCGCACATGAGGCAATTCCCCTTCCAGGACAATGGATGGATGTTGCAATAACAAATAATAGACAGATAGTGTCAAGATAAAATATAGGTTATTCTTATGCTATAGAAGTGTGTTTTTTTGTGCAATATTGCTAGCCACGTATTGGCTAACACCTACAGGTTTTTGTTTTTAGTCATTACTTTTCTTACACATTATCGTAGTTTCTTGCATTTATGAAAAAAAAACAAAGAACTCAAAGTTTGGCAATGGGACATTTTTCTTTCCGTTTTTGATTGAATCACACAGTTTGCAGGAAGGAGGGGAGTTCAAGTGGTGTAAAGGAAAATGCCAGGAAAGACTTGTAGCTGTGTCAGGATAACTGGTAAGCACTGAATTTATTCTCTTTCAAAATTTGCTACAAGCTAGAGTACCTGTTTGTGTTTTTACAACAGATAAGGAACCAACCAAAATCTGTCAGCATCATACCTGAGACGTGACAGTTCTTACGCCACTATACTGACAGACAAAAACATCAAGGTAGAGAAAAAACTGTTATTGTCAGGGATGTGATTTGACCAAAGTGAAATTATCTGAAAATTAGCGGGGGGGGGGGGGGGGGGGGGGGGGGGGGGTGATTGCTAGCTGGGGGGGGGGGGGGGGAAACCAGGTAGGACCAGGGCAGTGCCCTGGTGGGGGGAAAAGTGGGGCGAAGCCCCCCCCCGGAGCTCATGGGTTTTTTTAAGTACTTTCAATGCACTCAGATGACAAAGAAATAGACAAGACAACAGCATAAATTTTCAATGTATATTGAACTATCCCATATAAAATTACAGTTTAAGTCAACTCAAAATCAGTCACATTAAAAAACATTTCCCCAACGCCACTATCTTAATTGTAAAGAAGATGGTTCCAGTGGCAAGGGAGACCCTAGACGACCGGCATCTTTCTACAACTGCAGGCGGCTAACGGGATCCAGGTCTGTAGGAAACCGCCTCAAAGCGTGCCGCCACCAGCTTTTGGGATCACTCTTAGTCTGGACTCTACCCTTCGACCTGTTCGGCTTGGGTAACCCTACCAGGAGTACGAGACTCCCGCCGACATAGCTCTGGGGGTCATGGAGACGCGCAAAGTGCCCCACCACGATAAGGTGGTGATCCGTCGGGACACAGCTAAATCCATTCACATGACCCAAACACTACTTCCTCCTAGACTTCATTGCTTTGGAATGGGTCTTTCTAGCCTGCTTCTGTGCAGCTTTGATGGTTCTTCTTGAGGCAGCCTTGCTCATTTGGGTGTCCTGTTTCACAGCAAGTTCTGTTCGTTTTGCAGACAACATAGCTGCTTCTGCATCCTTCTCCTCCCTGTACCTTTTGGAGGATGTCCTCAGATTTAGGCACAGTATGGACTGCACAGGATCCATCAGAATGTCTTTCCTTCCAAAATGGCTGACAGAGGTGGTATTTCTTGCTCTTAGGGCATATTTTACAGTCTGGATAGAACTGTATGTGGCTATGTCCATTCTGCATGCTTTGGGGTTCAGGACATCACCCATGACACTAAAAGCCCCCTCTACTTGCGGCCCATGGAAGCAACTCATGAGAGCCTTCACCATCTTGGCCAGGGTTGGGTATCTTCCAACAGCAAAGACTTGGGCCCACCAACGATCCAGTGCAATTGCCTTCCCCTCTGAGTCCAAAGGTGTTGGCAACTCACTGTCCAACTGGTATTCTCTCACCTCGAGATCATAGTTCCCCAGCTCTGACTCATCAAGGACATTGGTGACCAACGACGACAGCTTCTTCAGTTGGTTTAAAGTTGAGCTGTGTCCTCTGGCAAGTGGGTCAATGGCAGAGGCTGCTCTCAGAAGCTTGCTGTTCATGGGCAACTTTTTCTGAAGGTACAGACCACATGCCAGATATGCTGCCTTGGCTTTGGCTTTGAACTTGAACACAACTGACGACTTGTTAGAAGAATCCATCAGTTTGCTGGTGACACCACCATAGAAAATATCATTTTCTCGGAGTTGGTTGGCTTTGTTGTTCAGTTCAATTTCTGTCAGTTTACAGCCTTGAAGGGACTCTGGCTTTAGGAAACAGGACAAGAACTTCTTGAAGAAGGACACTTGCTTGTCGTTCAGCTTGTGGATCATTGGCGTTTTCGTCTCAAAGGTGATCACATAGTTCTTCAGCAAGGGCAGAACTGCTGTGTACAGGTTGAGGGTGAGAAGCGTATCCAATCTTGTGAAGAATATCTTCTCATAGATCCTCTGCTTCCTCTTCCTTCCTTCCTCAGTCATGTTCTTTTGGCCTAAAGCTGATTGTATGTCTTTGAGTTTGGCTTTGACTTCTCTTGAAAGATCCTTCTTGTGGTAGATGGCCATGATGGTGGGAAGATAGAGTTCTTTATCTCCTCTGCCAAGAAATGCATAGTAGAAGATGGTAAAGACATCCATGAGGCGTAAGGTGGACATTGAAACATTATAGTTTGAAAGCCATCGATGGCTGACAAATCTCTCTGGCATGGTGAAGGTGATGCCTGTCAGAAAGCAAATTTCTTGAAGAGCTTCCTTCAGATCGGTTGACCACTTGAAATCGTTGAAGAGATCATTATGGAGTCCTTCAATCTTGTACTCAAATGGCTTGCAAAAATGCTTAGAGGCGTTGTGGATGTGGTGGCAGGTATCCCCATCTATGTCAAGGAGATGTGGTGCTGGTCCCTCTCGCAAACGCGTCTCAACTCCAGATTTGGAACCCCGCATCACTGCACATGAGTCCATCAACACAGACACCAAATTGCTCCAGGGAATATTGTTCTTGGTCATGAGGGCTGAGAGTTCATCAAAGAGAGATTTGCCGTCAACTTTAACAACACTCAAAGATGCTAAATGTTCCACCACAACAGACTTTGTCGACGGGGAGAAATAGCTGACGAGAACACACAGGACACGGTGTAGATTGTTGCTGGTGGACTCATCAATGTTCATTGAAAAGTGGGAGGATCTTAAGTTTGTTAAAGTCTCATCAAGCATAGTATGGGCAAGGCCATACTTTGTTTTGTAGGATGCACTGGTTCTATCCATGGACAGTCCATTCAGAGCTTTTGGATCCCTTGCCAGTTCCTTTGACAGTGTGATGAGCTTTGGGGCCATGGTGAACGGAAGAGAATTTTCGGCCAGCACTCCCAACAGCATTGCCTGAAGAATAAAAGAAATTTAACAATAATCAGTAAACAATTAAATAATTTAAATAATTATTTGAATTATAATCCAAAATGTCATGCGACCAAAGTAAATAAAAAAGGATTTAGTCTAAACTTTCATGCACATTCACATGTCAGAGTATTTATTATGGTGACAAAAAAATGTTGAAAATTAGCTACAAACCATTGGAAATAATATTTACCATGCAATAAATCATTTAATCAATCATTCTTAATACATAATGGATAACAAAAACATAAAATACCTCATGCAGCAAGCTCTGATAAAAACACAATCATGCATTCGACTAAGATCATCTCTGTAACTGCATACATCAAGACACTCAACATCTTGAAACCTAAAAAGTGCAAACATGCAGCATTCATTTGAGTTTGTGTCAATGATTAACCATGTTATTAATATTAAGTAAATTATGTACCATAATAATATCGTGGCCATTAAGAAAATCAATGGTAGAATATCATACAAGTACTTAATTTAAAAAATATAAATACTGACAATAGTTTTGATTACTATTAGGCTTAATAATATTTTTAAATTTCCTAAATCATATTTTAAATGTATGTGTTTATTTCTTTAATAGCAGCGTATCCAAGTATTTGATAAATGAAAGTACAATAAGTATAGGCCCTACAGTAAAGTGTTGGTGTAATGTACACATGAAAATCTATTATTGTAATTGTTAAATATTTATGGCCATTTTTATTACGTTATAATATTTTCGAAAAAAATGGGAAAACTGTCAAATAAATTTGAAAAGTTTACCACCTACCTCAAAATTCACGACTCTATCAGCAACTGGTACAGGTTGTTGGGGTGGATCACGTCTCTTTATTACCGCTTCCGATTGTGATGTCAATAAGGGATGGAGGCCGTAAAGTTTTGGAGTTTTCGTTTGGGCACCGAAACTTCCAGCGATGGAATAATTTGTCGTTCTTGACTGGAGTTCTTTCACGTGTTTTTTGCTCTTTGCGTGACTTTCAAGAGCTTTGAAACCTCTCCCACCATAGTCGATGGTATCATGACACCAAATGCAAAGTGCTTTCCCGGCACGATCGATCTTCCGAATAAAGTCATTGAACAAATTCGTCACAGTCTTCTTTCCAACATTCGTAGATAATTCCTTCTCCAACCAGTCCCATCGAAACTTGTTTTTTACAATCTTATCAATTTCTTTAGCTCGCGGAGCATCTTTGCGTTCGATCACGGACATCTTTCTTTAAACACCCGGCAAAAACGTGTGAGAAATGAACAATGGCACACTCCTATAACAAGCGCGTTTATTGGTCAACACGAGACTTCAACCAATCGCAAGTACGTTTCATTTCAGTTACGGAAACACTCAAATGGCATGCTGTCGAGACGAAATCGTTTTTTTTTACCAATTAAAACACCGGAAATTTTAAAATTTTATTTTTGGAGATAAAAAAAGCGGAATTCCGCGAATTAGCGGAAAAATCACATCCCTGTATTGTTTACAACAATAGATGCTCTAAAATTAACATTAATCAAAAAAAGTTTGTTAGCAGGATAGTACACGACCAAAATACGACTTACTGATGTTCAATCTCTTTTTAAAATAGACTGAAAATATTAGTCACTTAAACTATTTTGTAAAAATCTACCCAGTTGTCTGCATGAAATACTAGTATTATGTACGGTAAATATGGCAAAACTGCGGCACAAAAAAAAAAAAAAACACTGAAACAATTAGAAAAAAATGCTCTGAAGGCTGGAAGAAAAAAAAAAATCAGCTACATGGTGCAGCAGAGTTTTTGAGCAACTGGTAACTCTTGTGTATCACTTTGATCATCTCAAGATGAAGAACACAGAAAACTCCGGGTAATAATGAGAAAAGCAAACAGATTATATGGATGATAAATTATTTTGCAACAGGTTCATTTTCAATTTACTTGTACAGCTGTAAATAAACAACTATACAATTATAGTTAAAAGTAAAAATTCTCAATAAAGTGGGGATTAAATCATATATATAGCATGGCCATCAATGTTACCATTCCATTAACTGGTAAACCACATCTGCTAAATGAGTACCAGGCTACATTAAATCAAACCATGCTTCGTTTGAAACACTTCCTGAAAAAGAAGGTTTGGAGTTAAGCCTTCAGCATCAAACTAATCCTCCAAATCCTAGCCAAGCACAGAAGCCGCCAGCAACACTTCAGAGCTGGAACCTTGGGGACATACTTTAAAGCTACACATGTGCTAGCTGACAAAACATAAATAAAAGTGTTTGGCGTCTGAAAATACCCAAGTGTAATCGTTTTCATTGTGGGCTAAAATGTAAGACAGTATATGGCTGTTAAATGCCCCCCTTTGAAGCAGCTTCGAACTGCCAAAAATGGAGCGTAAACACACAAAACCAACCAATAATGGTGCAACAGATCAGTGAGTGATCCTTTCAGATCAATGTCTATGATTTGGAACACACGTGACTCGCTTTAAGAAAAAGGCCGCATGTGCAATTCTCACGCAAACTGATCATGGAGAGTGGAATGAGGGAGTATCAGAAACCTCCCGTCGGTGAGGTTTGGCTTCTCGTCATATATGGAAAGAAGTCAGTGGATAAAAACAGTAACTCTGTCAGCACTGTCGCACAAGAAAGCTGTATGACAGTTAAGCTATGACCTTGCATTTCAAGCCACATCACCCCGGTGTTTACCTGACAGGAGGTCAAATACTTATGAATTTTAATGAGCGAGAAAAGACAAAAGCTGTAGCCGAATCATCCCGACCTTCAGTTGTTGCGTCCACAACAAACTGTTGGAAAGCTTTGTAACGATAATCCTTCATTTCAATTTAGCAGCGTGGGTGATAATGAAGTCTGCTGAGTTTTACGTTATTTTTTTAGCATGTGTAAAAAAAAGATGCTTCTGTTGATTTTTAAGGACAAGTACCACAAGTTGCAACTGTCTGGTATGTGTCCATTGCGTGGAAGTGTAAGTGAGCCACCTGGCTTATTTTTGTGGTAGCTGAAAAAAAATAATTGATCACGCAGTGTGGTCGGATTTGAAAATGCGTGTCTATGCATTGTTCTCTATTTGTTGAAATTCTAGGTTCTACCTTGTTAAGTTACCAGCTTTAACCATATTACACTGTGCCTTAGGTCTCATCATGCCACTATTGTCCGCAAGAAATTGGTTAATATGTTAAAATGTTAAAAATTCCCAGTTTAAGATGATATGTTAGTTTTAATTCAAAAGTATTTTGCATAATAAAATATATAATATTAGTGTTTTAGTCTTTTTTTTGGCCGATTGTAAAAAAATGATCTAATCTGGGAGTGATCCACGGACCGGTGGGAGCAAGATTGTTGTTGTTTCAGAGCAGTCAGGAAACCAAAAAATGTTAGCTTACACACAAACAACACTATTGTTTTTCATTACCAGGACAAAGTGTTATAATTAAAGCTGCCGTACTCAGAGCTCCAGATCTGATTCATCCTCTTCCAGATGCACGTTTTTTTTTTCGCATCGAAAACGAAAAAGGTTTAACAAAGCAACACACATTTAATGTGGAACAATGCGATGTTATGTTGCATCAAGAGCTGCATGGAAGATGACGGGGGGACACATCAACCTATAGTAAAAATTGCCAACAACTCGAAAGGTATCAAATGACAGTCAATCTATGAATTTAGCAAAAATGTATACCCCTCAAAATAGACATGGCTCAATATTTGTTTTTTAAGATGATATTTTCTGAAATCTCCTTGGCAACTAACACAACAGTAAACTCCAATACAACTATTTTAACTCGAGATGTAGAGAAGTTTTGTTACCTAAAACTTTTCGGGCAAAAGTTACCAAGAAAAGTATTTTCAGTTTTGGTAAAAAAAAATCGAACCTTACTACAGAAAAAAAAAACGGTGCGATGTCACAGTAGAGCTCAGGCAAGCTTTGCAAGGCTGGATTTGCCCCAGGTGGAGTAACAATTCACTCTCAATAAATGTTAAAATGCCCACAAATCGTGTCTTTTTTCTAATTAAATACATAGCGAGACTTCGGTGCAACAAGAAACTTAACTCAAGGTACTAAAGTAGTAAGAACTTTCTTGTGTTATTAATATGAATTTTATACCTCTCAAAGGTTTTATTTCGTCTGTCGCACTTTGCAGGCTAAAGAGATTTTTTTCAAAGCTTTTAATTGCCTTTTCTGGGCAGCATGACAGCTGAGTAGTTGGGACACAGTTCTGATGTCATGGTTCAAATGCAGCTAACAACCTGCGGAGTTTGCATGTTCTCCCCAGGCTTGCGTGAGTTTCCTCTATGCACTTTGGTTTCCTCCCACATTCCTAAAACACGTATTTCAGGTTTTTAGCCGGTCCAAAGTGTCCCTAGGTGTAAATGAGCGAGCGAGTTGTTTGTCTCTGTGTGCTCTGCGACCAGCTGCCAGTCAGTTAAGGGTGTCCCCTACCCACTGCTCGAAGATAGCTGGGATGGGCTCCAGCACCACCGCGACCCTAATGAGGATAAGCAGTGCAGATAATGGATGGATAAATGCCTTTTCTTATTCTACGAGAATTTAATAAAATGAAAATCAGCATAAAGTAATAAGCAAGTCAGTTGTGTATCAAATTCTTCCCTTTTCCGCAAACCAGTGCAAAACATATACAGTAAATATTTTTTTCTCTTTCTTCAGTTTTCCTGCCAGGCGTTTCACTTTTTTGGGGGGTACATCCCAATTTTTAACATTAACCTTTAATCAAAGTAATTAATATTCATTTTGAAATGCAGGCCAAAAGAGTATAGAATTCAAGTCAAGGAGAAAATACCTTTTAAAATACAGTCTTGAGTTATAGTCAAAAATTGGAAAAGTATCATAAAACAATGACACACCTCGAGTAGATTAGAATTGGACGTTATCTCCTTCAGAATGTCTTGACCTCTTACTTCAGCCTAATAAATACCTGCAGCATTTCTGTAACTGCTAAGCACTGTTCAGGGTTTAGGTCCAAGCTGTTCAGAAATGGATTGAACTTCACGTCCTGTCCCCGTTCCCAGTTGAAGAAACCACAAAGTTTATTGTTCTGCAATTTCCTTCATGCAAATGTGTCCAGTCCAATAAAGCCGAAACCTATGTTTCTCCAAAAAATTACCACTATCTTAAATAGATTAAAGATTTTGCAAGCCTCCCTCAAGTTCTTATTTTGTGTGAGAATCAAGAGTACTGTATTCCGCAATTCAATTAAAACAAGTGCTTGTGATGGATAGTGAGTGATGGGGGTGCAAAATGACAGTAGGTGTGAAAAAAGACAAGCAACATCTGAAGACCAAGCAACCTAAATTTGCCCGGACAACCAAGAAAAGCGTTAGTCAAACCTATATAAACTAGGGTCAAGTGGCTCACATGAGTGGCTAACATGAAAAGCTAGAGAAAATTAAAAAAGAAAACGTTGCTACTTAAATTCGATTCAACATAACTGACATAAAAGGTTAGAAGAAAATAAAAACAAAGCAACATCTGATGTAAACATGACAGAAATGCAACACACACTTCCGTGAATTGAAAGTAGACAAAAAATGACCACTATCTTGAATAGATTAAAGATTTTGCAAGCTATATCCATAGATATATTATATGTGTACTATCTAAAGCAAGATACATTTTTAGGTTGGTTTGATGGACTTGTCAAAGACAAAATGAACAAATGGAAATGTGAGCCAGAAATAAAATATCAAATGTCGTTACTCTTATTACTCTTATCATATAGTAGAAAGTAGAAATCTTTCACAACTTTAGTGAATAATGTTCTTGTTCTACTAAAAAAAGGTTGGGTAAGAAGTATACAGTACCTCGGCTCAAAGAAGGTTGAGAAATATCATATAAACGAGTCACGATACACGATATAGGTGCAAATACCAGATTTTCTTAAGGATTTGGTCTTCACAATGGTGGCCGATACCAGTTTTGAGTGCCTTCTATAGCCATTTAACAATCAAAATAGTGCAATTACAAGAAGTAATTACTTTTACTAAGATGTATTGTTAAGGAAAATGTCATGTTGGGAATAAAAGGTATTCCTTTCAAATATACAACTTTTGTGCAGTGGCAAGGAACTACCATGTACTTGTATCGAGTTTTGGGACTAACGCCGTCACAGAACGGCATTATTACTTCAGTAACGGGGAAGTTTAATTATTTTTCCTGGCTTTATCGTTACTCACGGTCAAAGGGGTTACTTACATTTTTGAGCGTGTTTTTGTACGTCTTTGTGTGTGTTTATGTACATGCTGATTGGGATTTTATGGTTAATGTTTATTTTTGTTGCACTTCAAATATATAATAAATCTGTTGCTGGTGAGGTGCAAAAAATATTACAAAGTTGTATAGCATGGCTACCTGCCTGTTCTTTTCCATTCAACTGACTCGAATACAACTCCATTTCGAATTCAATGACACACAACTACTTTTTTCAAAGTAACAGAAACAGTTACTTTTCCTGGTAATTCGTTACGTTTACAAGAGTAATTCAGTTACTAAGGGAGTAACTGAAACAAATAACTTTTTTTAAAGTAACGGGCCCAAAGTGTCGATGACGACAAAAGAGTTGAATATCTGTACGAATCAAGAAAAAATGTGAAATCGAACTCATTCTACTTATTCTTATTATTGATTAATTCATATACATGGTGCCTAACCTAAAGAGACGGTGTGTATCATTTGACAACTAGACGTCGCTGTAATGAGTAGTGCAACCAAAAAGGAGTGTGAAAAAGAACAATAAAGAATATTAACTCCAGGTACTCAAATTGGCCAGACCACACTACTTTTCTTCCAATTTTGTTAGCCAACCAATTCTTAAGCTTATCGTTTTTTTCCCCAGGTACCCGTAGCAGCAAGATGACGGACAAATATGTCTCGCGCTAGTGCAGGCTTATGTTATGTAAAACAAAAGCAAATTTCTCAACCTGTGAGAAATTTATAAAATGCACGTTTATATGATAGTTCATCTATTTTTGCTCATCATTTAAATATAGACTTCTTTAATGACTTTTTTACCACTTTGGCGCAATGTCCTTTCAAATGAAAATTTGGTCCACCGCAAGATGACATACCTGTCAAATTATACATATATTTTTTGGTATTTGATACATAATTTAATCATTTCAAAATGAGTACGCCGTATAAGTCTTTATATGGCAAAAAACGTAAACAAAATTAAATAAACTAGTTCTTTGTAAGACCCATCTCGTCTTGCCGAATTCAGCTCTATTCCGGATAGTCTCAGTCACAACAAAATTTTCGTAGATTGCTAATGTAGATTAAGTATTTCAATTCATGCAGTGCTACATATTACAAGCAACACCATATTAACTGCAACTGGGAAAATAACAAAAAATACTGTAAGAGTTATTTGTGTTTATTTGGTGAATAAAGTAAACTTGTTTACACACATAATCTTTGTTTTTATTCTATATACTCTAACTTAATGTTAGTAAATATGTGCTGCATTATGGTTGTTAGTTTTATTATATGTTGATAAAGGGAAATTCAATCATTAATAAAGGGGGCACTTAGCTAAGGTTGACTCCATTGCATATGAATAATAACCTACTCTTCTTGTCGGCTGAAAAATAGTCTGTGTAACATAGTGTACTAATCTGTGAAGCCCTTAGAGACTTATTGTGATTAAGGGCTATACAAATAAAAATGACTTGACTTGACTTGACAAGTATGAGAAATAAATACGATCATGCAAGTTTTGGCAGCTTATCTTTTCTGGAGAGTAACAGTATAAATCTACACCTTAAGTTGATTTGAGTCTCCTGATCTAGACCTTTATAAAACAAGGATTAGTGGTTGGCAAAATTCATGAAAATTAATCATATAATATTTAGTTATAAATATTGTTTAAAAATGTTAGCTTATGTCTTACCAAAATATTAGATTTCTTCCTCTGAACTCTAAATAAAACAGTTAGTTTGTTACGAATTTAAAAAATCATCTATTGTTTCCTTTATTTTTTATTTTTTTTTACAATGTTTCTTGAAAAGTTAACATTCCTGTATAGCTATTGGAGTGTCCATCTATTTGAGTGTTTGTGGGTAAGATGTCTTGTTTTTTTTTCGTTTTGTTTTTTACCCACACCCAGTGTATATGTGTGTGTATTAGAAGTACCTATATACTGGGTGGAGATTGGTGATTTTACTAAGGTATATTTAACCATGGTATGTTTACACAGGTCTTTAAGTTGAATTTCGGCATCTGAAAAGTCCAATACTGATACATTTTGATTGTCCTCCTGCCCAGCCTGGTGGACATTGCCAGGTTTCGCCACCTCAGCAGAGCTAAACACATCCAGAAAGACTTATCACACACCAGCAACTATCTTTTCGAACTGCTACCATCGGGTCGACGGTTCTGTTCCAACATGGCCCGGACAAACAGACTGAGGAATAGTGCAATGTCCCTGATCTAAGGAGCAATACTCCCATTTATAAGTGCAATATCCCGGTTATGTACATTTATGATTTTAAATGTTCTTGACTTCATTCTAAAACAGTTGTTCAGAAGTAGTATTTTTACTTAATTTTGTTTTGGCACTGTCAAACGATTTACATTGTACGGTTTACTTTGTTTACACTTGATTTGATTTCTATAATATTGTGTAAATGGAAGATGTTTGTTGTCATGTTTCGATGTGAGTATATTCTGATCGAGATGGATCACTTTACCAGGTTTGCCGGACTGGGGCTAACAAGTTGTTCAACAACTATCCTTCAGTTTGGTTAAGTGGTATGTGCAGCCCTTTGTGACTTATTGTGATTAAGGGCTAAACAAATAAACATGACTTGACTTGCTAGAGTTTTAAGTGCAATATCCCGGTTCAAAGTGCAATATCCCGGTTGTGTATATATATATATATATATATATATCCCAGATGTGAATGCTTTATTTTTTGGTTTGAACAAATTTATTGACACTAATAACAAAAAAAAAAAACAATAGCAATCAAGCACATTCACAATATTATATTCCAATATGACGTTATTAACAGCAAACACAATGTGAATGCTTTATACTAGAAGTGAACACATTATATATTTCAATTTATTAGTATTTAAATCGTATATTTTTGCCAACTGGAGTGCAACTGTAATCTCTCTGTGGCAATACAATGATCATAAAGGTGATTCAGATTTGTGTTCCAATTACGTAGGCACTGTCGACCGTCAGTGAATACTGTACATTGTTTCGAATGATGCTCTTTATCGAATGCCTTGTAGCTACGTACAGCTTTAATCATAAAATACAAAGTATATCCAATATGTTTCAGTTGGTATATAATGCTGATAAACAGGGTAGTGTGCACGATACCCAATTAGCACAGGCAAGTTGATAAAGAGTCAAGGAACTACGGTGCACATTTGTTTGTTATGATTTCACTTGTGAGAATAAATGTAATCGAAATTAAGTGATTGCAAATGGTTGTGTTTCCCGTGGTCAGTTCGGATACTGCGTCCATTATATACACTACAGAGTTGCTAACAAGATGCTAACTTGATTCATCAAATACCTGCAAAGTGGCTAGCTAGCTAACAAGGTAGGATGAAAAAAACACTGGCATCAGATTTCATTTGCCCGCTTACCTCAACAATGGCCTCAAGAAGAAACAGTTTTGTTACTTTTAAGCGTGGATTCAACGATGTTCTTCCGAGTTCTCCTTGTAGCCAAACCAGTTTTTGTGGGAAATTAAAAGTGACACGACTTAAGTGTCCGTGTCCACGTAGCTAAGCTAGCTGACGCTCAAGCTAACGTCGCCAGCAGCTAGTAGTACTTTCTATTATTAAGCTTCGTGAAGCGACGGTCGCTATCGAAGCTTGTTGTCACTACTCGTAAAGCAACCTAGCGGACTGTATCCTTGTTTAGGTCTCCCAGCAGACTGTCTCCTTCTATCTATGTAGAAATGACACAAGCTTTTACGGTATGTGCGCTGGGATACCAAAATAATCAGTGTCAAAACGGCCGAAGGAGGAAGGCCATCTTGTTGACAAGCAGCTGCACAAGGCGGCCAGCCAATCGCACACTAGAGTCGGTAGCTTGCCCATATATGGCATCTGCACGCCCCCACCCCCCGACAGTTTTCCTCCCCCCTCACTGGACTACACTGTTAAAGGGACAGTGTGTAATACCTGTCCGAAAACGAGTGCTAAAGAGCATAAAGAAGAATAGAAACTACGGAAACCTAAAGTGACCAAGTCCCATCATTTTGCTTTTCATTTAAAAGAAAGTGAAAATAAGATATGCAAAATATAAACAAAGATGAAAAAGGAAACAGAAAAGGGAAAGAGTAAAAAAGAAGAGTGAATACTAAAGGAAAGTAGAAAGTAGAAGAAACCGGGAAAGAAAGAGAAGAAAAGAAGAGGAAAGAGAGAAAAGGAAACAGAAAAATGTGAGGAGAAAAATGGGGGGGAAAGCAAAAAGAAAAGAAAAACTGTGATAGTTAAAGAAAAGGGAAGTAAAAAGACAAGTGAAATAAAAATGGGAACATTTCAAGAAAAAAGAATAAAGAAAAAGAAAAGGGAAATGATAAAGATGAACAAAAAGGAATATAGAAGGAGAAAGAAAAAGGTAATAGTTGACTAAAAAGAGAGAAAGAAAGAATATAGAATAAATAGGAAAGAACAAGGGAAATGTAAAACATGGGAAATAGAGAATGAATGATAAAAAGAGAAAAAAGACCGTTTTGTTTTTTGGGGTACCTTTAGCAGCAAGATGGCTGCCAATCACGTCAAATCCTCTAGGTGATCCACATTTGATGTAAAATGGATGCAAATGTACCCAACTACAAGTATTTGAAAAATACACGTTTATATGTTATCCATGCATTATTTTACAATAATTAAAGTAAATATGTTTTTTTTTCTAACAAATTAAGGATTTTTTTTGTTTATTTCTAAGCGGCACTTAGTAATACACACTGTCCCTTTAAAGGTGGGATGTCCAATTTGAGGTGTCCTTAAAAAGTTGCAAGTTAAATATATTCTCTTTTTAGTATGTGTTAACAATGCCCAACTGAGTTCAAAGAGCCCTTACACTTTCATTTTCACCACAGGCATTTATTTTACTTTTAGCAAAGCGGTTCGGGGTGGAACACAATAGGTAAGTAAAATGGGGGTGGTGGAGGGTGCTAGTTGACTGACGTTATGCTCGTCCCTGACACCAGACGGCGTTTATCAACTGTACATTTGTATAAAACAATAATAATAATGATGAGAAATAATAGTAATAATAATAATACAAATTGAATTTATTTCCACTACAGTTTATTAAACTCAAGTAAAATCGTGCGGACTGAAATGTGACAAAAATAGCAAACAAACAATAATTTAAACGATTGATTTAATGATATCACAGTTCATCATCTTTTTATTTTTTATGAAAATATCCTCTGAATATGGGAACACTCAGATGTTATTTTTTCTATTTTGTATTCTCCATATTAAATTAAACAGCAGATCCGTGACTTTCATTTTAAAGGTGTTGTGTGTCGATTGAGGTGTTCTTAAGAATTTGAAAGCACAATATTTTCTCCATTGAGTTTCTTGTAACAATACCCAACTGAGTTCAATGAGCCATTATAAGTATTTTCCACCTATCCTATTTTCTTATATCTTACTTTTAGCAAAGCTGTTCGGGGCGGAACACATTAGGTAGTATGAATGGGCGTTGAGTGAATTCATGTTCATAGCATGAAAATGGTGAAAGTAAGAAAAGGCCTCTTTCAAGTACAATCCAAACCCCAACCCTAATGCCAAGAAAGACGAAAAAGAATCATTTGTTCCAGTGCGTCCAAGAAATTCACGAACTTGCACTCATATCATGAACGAGCTGACGGAAGCTGCAAAGATGACACAAGACAGGTGAAGGCGACAAAATATTACACAGTTCTTCTGACTCGTCCCTGAGGACCAATTGACCTATACAGGGTTGTACAGTTGTCTTTAATTCTATAACTGACCCTAACTGGCCTATCTGTCCGTTCGTCCGGCCATTAATCTGTCTGTCTGTCTGTCTGTCTGTCTGTCTGTCTGTCTGTCTGTCTGTCTGTCTGTCTGTCTGTCTGTCTGTCTGTCTAGGAACAACACTAACATACCTCTTGTTTGCGAAATCCCAATAATGCACGCGCATTGCTGACGTCATCTAAGCGCGCAATCTGCTCGATACTAATTTCCCCGTGTAAGGTTTTCGTCCCGCCTTACAATGGATACAATTGGACAAACTCACTTGGTTAACGCCCTTCCTCAACAGTTTCATGATTTCATTGGACACCTGTTTTTTAATTGTCGCTCTGCCGTGATGTGATTGGATCAATCTGACGTCAGTTAAAACTTTACTTCCGGGATTCGGTAACATCGCAAGGTATACATTTTTTCAGTATCCTTGCATACATTCCACGACCTCAAGGATTGCAAGGTTAACTGGACGCGTTCTATCAAAAGTAAGTATCGATTTTGTTTGAATGCACTCCATATTCAAAGTTGAATATTATGCGTCAGTCGATTTTTCTCGTGTTTGCCTCTGGGTTAGACTGAGAAATTAGCTGCAGACGCTGCAAATGTTGACATTGAGTTACCCGAGGTGTTTTTCTACTTGTTATTGTTCGGTACGCATTGAGTTCATTTCGTAATCCATAGCACAAAACACAGACTATAAAAGAAGAATTTACGTAGGTAAATAGTTAACATGACTGTAGCTTGGTAAAAATATTATGCAAATCCTTACAAGAGATGGTGTCACTTCTCACCTTTCAGTGATGATATCAGAGATCCTCCAAGTGCTACGCGGGGCAAATAAAGTAGGATGTGCTTTCATCACTACACAAGGGGAGCAGCTCCAATTCATGGCTTGCAACTCCTCACTTGGAGCAGGAGTTAAAATGGCTCAGGAAGCGGTAGAAGGCCTTGTGGGCAGCTTCATGGGCAGTAGTAACACGGTAAGAATTCCCATTTATCTTCTTCATTTTCGTTGTTTACAGCAACAATGTTTGCCAAACATAATAACCACAACAAATACAAGAGAGTCATGGTGAAAAATCGTTACTCTCCCTGTAGTTAGTGACACTATTTGCTTATTGGATTGACAAAGTGCACTCATCTAAAACAGGTTAATTTTATCCATTCATTTTCAAAAGCGCTTGTTCTCCCTGAGGGCACAACGAGCTGGTCACACCCTGGACCGGGATTGGCAAATTACATTTTTAAAAGAGCTGTATTGACCAACCACCCCACCCACCCTCTCAAAAAATCATACCTTATAATTTTCCATTATCAAAGATTTTTGAAAAAGTGCCAAGGAGTCACTGAGAAGCACCAAAGAGCCACATGCGGCTCCAGACGTCCATCGTCCATCCTGGACTATTAGCCAGCCAATCACACAGCACACAAAGATATTCAACCATTCACGCACACAATACCAAGAGACAATTTAGAGTCACAAATGAACCTGCCCAGCATGTTTTGGAGAATATGGGAAGGAACTGGAGTGCCCAGAGAAAACACAGGCTCAGATTAAATATGCAAACTCCACACAGGAAGGTTGATACCTGGAATCAAATCTGCAACCTTTTTACTGTGAGGCAGATTTGATAAGCAGCCATCTACTGTGTCGCCCATATTAATTTGTTTCGGATTTCAAAAGTTATGTTGATTTTGTTCTGTAATCTTTGATCCTTTTGCTAGAAGTATGTAATCAAGAAAGCAGGGATTTTTATTTTTACCGAAAAACGAATTAACATTAATACACTGTATATTCAATTTAATTACATTTACACTATCTGATAGAATCAATTACATTCACCCAATGTTTTTTAGAGCTGCTTATAAAACATATTGTGTTGTTGGAATAACGTAATATTACAATTCTGTCCACAGCAAGAGTCAATCAAGGAAGACGTCTTTCCTGAGATTGAGGACTGGGAAAATGTGGCTGCTGATGAAGCCACCAAATGGGCTGTGGGCTCAGAGTTTCCTGCTGACTCGAATGAAAAAACACCAAACAGCGACAGTGCTAGAGGTATCTTTTGGAATTTTGGTTGTTACTGTGGAAATACTTTAGGAACTGTTATTTTGTGTATTTAAGGATATTTCCTTGAGATGCAGGATCTCATTTTTTGGTTAGGTTCTCAATTTTTATTTAATTGTACATTTCATAAGGTGACCAAACCACCTGATTTCAACCCTCAAGGCTGAGTGCCAACCAGCGAGGCATTAGGTACCATTTTGTTGTATTTTTTTAATTGCTCAACCAAGGAAACCCTAATCTCCCATGTTTGGGGCAGATACTTTACCACAAGTGCACAGAGCTGAGTGGAAAACATAGACAGGTTGATACTTAACTATGTTACCCTTTAAACTGTTTACTACATACAGTATCTTTGTAAAACTACAGCGAGCAAAGAAAAGTCTGATCTGGTTTTAAAATGAGTGAAAAAAGTAAAAACTATGCTCAGCAGGTGGCTGCCTTGTGTTTTTGGAAAGGGCTCACTATTAAAGATGAAACTGTCTGAGATTTTAAAGGGACAATGTGTATTATTTGACCAGCTGTTGCTGTATGGTGTAGTAAAACCGAAAACGAGAGCTAAAATGCAGAAGGAAAAATACAAACTACAGAAACTCAATATGACCAAACCACAGTATTTTGTTTCAATTTTTTGCCCAGCGTTTTTGAGGTTTTTGGGTACCCGTAGCAGCAAGATGGCGGACAATGATGTCAGCTCCTTTTAGGCGGGGCTCATGCCATGTAAACTAAATACAAAGTTTTCAATCCACTAGTATGCAAAAAAAATGTACATTCATGTATTTTTGCCTATTATTAATAATCAATGTTGTTTTTTTTAATGTTTTTTTAACACTAGGTGGCATTGAATAATACACAGTGTCATTTTAAGACATTTGGCAATAAACTAAAGGCTTTAAATATTTGTATCATTGACAGTCTGGCACGTGCTTTTCCTATAAAATATAACATATTTTGGTGCAGAGGATTCTCACCCTGAAATAAAATTCCTCGTTGCTGAGAACAGCAAATCTCCCAGGAAAGGCAAGCAGTCACAGTGGTGTGTTTAAAGACCAATATTCAAAGAAAAGCTTTAGCATCTGAATTTGTTTTTCGTTACGTTCCATATGTTAAACATTTTCCTTTCAATTATCATATTTATTTTGTGCTTACGCGCACACCTAAAGCTCGGTTAAAAAAAAATTTTTGTTTCCCTTTTTTTCAGCTCAAACTAAACGATGTTGGTGACAAACGTTGAATATGTGCGGCCATGATTAAAATAATTTATTGACAACGTAAACTATAAACCCAATACTAACAATGTATTCATTTAAATGTTGGGTGTGTCATTTAACATGTGCCTAAAAAGTTAGGTTACATATTTTCTATTCCTATGGAGTAACAATGCCCAACTGCGTGTAAAGAGCCCTTATGCTTTATTTTCCATTACGCCTATCTGCTTTTATCGTACTCCTTTCAGAGTTGTTCCGGGTGGAACCCATTAGGCTCAAGGAATGGGGCCTCGCCGGAGAGTGACGTCATGCACTTGGCCGCAGGGTTTTTAATATTCAATTGTCAGTGTAGCATGATGGGGTGTTAAAGTAAGAAAAGGCCTGGTCCCTAGTAAAGTCTTAAAGTCAACCCAAACCCCTAAAAAGATTTTTTTAAATTGTTTATTCGAATCCGTCAAAAAAATGCACGTACAGACGCTCCCCTACTTGCGACCATTCGACTTACAAAAAACGGTAGACACGAACATTTTTTTCGGGATGTCGAAAAATATCAGGACATTGCTGTCAGTTAGATATTGTATTGTGTGCACCTTTTTCCAAGTACAGGACAGTAATGTAGTGCTTCTTTACGCCGCTACCGGCGTGTGGCGCTGTGAGAGGTACCCAGCATCCACCCTGAAGAAGAAATCCGCTTCATCTTCCTAGTTCGTGTGTAAACATTTTATACTGTATCTTCAGCGCACTAAGAACTTTTACATTTTTATGAATATCTCTTTTATCCATTTAATATGGTTAGTGTAAAGTGTAAAGAAGAGGCCAGACGCTTCTTTTTAAATGAAAGTGGTATAAGAAAGCTTGGTGCGGTTGAGAAAAAGGTTGAATCACCTTTTTAGACCACTTTTTAGCATGAAAGAGGAAGTGCGCCTAACTCTTGAAGCTCATCTTCCAAAAGTAAGTTGCACTTAACTGTATTTATCTTTATAGACCATATTATTTTATTAAATGTTTATTTTTTAGTACAAAACAATACAGGTTACTTATATAAACCTTAAACATACTTAGATAAACTTTACACATACATTCCATACAAAATAGTGCACCGAAGAAACTTATGAACAAATTTACCTTGCGAATGATTTTCCGGAACCTATCTCGTTCGTAAGTAGGGCGTTGTCTGTACTGGCATGGCATTATGATGAGCTGACAGAAGCCAGCAGATGGTGTCAGAGAGTCGCAAAGTTCCAAATTCCGTACGGTTGCTTTAAAATTGTTTGGCAAATAAGCTTCTCCTCAAACACTTTAAAAAGTTGATCCTGACTGTTATATCTACCTTAAAGCAATATTGATAAAATACTAGCTCTATATCCTTGGTCAATTGTGTGAAAATATTTTGTAACGTTTGCTCCAATTTGGATCTTTTTTTTTCCAAATGCGTTATTTTGTCATATTTACACTCCTATTATAGGAGTGCATTCTGGTCTAGGGGCAGCTTCATCGGGTTCCGGTTGGCCAGGTCAGAACGCACGCCTAATCCACACGGCATTGGGCTGGCATACATTTTACCACCCCACCAGATGTGTCCATGATTCGGTGGTCACCAGACTCACACCAGAAGATATGAAAAAAGCCAGGGAGGCTAAGCTGGGCTCAGTTAAACCTGCTAAACAGAGGGTGCGTTAAGTGGCTTACCTTACTCTCAATTTCATAGGTTATTGTTAAATTGCAGGGGGTAATTTAACCTATAGTGTTTATAATATTTTGTGGTTTATTTTTCTCAAGCTTAATGAGCGTGCTCGGGAGAGGAAGGTGCCCGCAACAAGAATAAGTAGGCTGGTTAATTTTGGAGGTAGGAACAACACTTTTTTTGTACTTGAAACAATTTGGCAGCCAATAATCAAACTGATCTTTGCCACAGGATTGGCAGTTGGCCTTGGGATTGGTGCCATTGCAGAAGTAGCAAAGCAGTCGCTGGGAGGCAAACAAAAAGGTAATTTCTCTGTTATATTGTTCTATCATTCAGAGAGATAAAATGCTCAGAGATAAAGTTAGAATCATGTTCATACTTATAGGGACATTGTGTTATTCAGTACTTAATGGTAAAATCAACTTCACTAATTCAAGAAAAAAAACTATTGATTTGAATAAGCAAATCATTAGATAATCATTTAAACACCTAATTTTTAAAAATAGTCTGAGGTTGAGAATTCTTCATTTATTTTACACAACATGAGCCTCACCTAGAGGGATATGATTGTCTGCCAACTTGCTGCTATGGTTTCCATTTGGGTTATATTCAGACGTTACATAAAGCTTTACAGAATATATTAGAAGAGTGAGTTTACACGCTGCGTGTTATCCATATCGCCGTGCTTGAAATCGATCAATTTGATATAGGGAGAATAAAAGATGGAAAGAAAATAATACTTTCTTAACGTCCAATGAAACACAAGTGTGTCTGGATTTAGTGAAGATACTAGTTTAATTTTATTCTTCAATAGCAATAGTTTTAAAACTAAAAAGGTTTTCTCAAGTGAAGCCACTCTTTTATTTATAAAACAATGAAGAAATGTCTTCACTTGTTATATAGTCTTGCCAACTACCATAGACTGTCAAAATCTGTGCCCATATGTACAGATACAGTATGTCTTGGTGTTGATACTGTGTAAGCACACAGTAAGTTGAGGTAAAAGTATATTTAAATCTTACTCTGGTACTGTATGTTTTGAAGCCTTTTTTAATTAAAAAAATTCCGTTGACTAACGTGAGCAATTGGTAATATTTTAATGTCGTATCTTTAAACAAAAAAAAAAAACATTAAAAAAAAATACTGATTGAGAAAAAACAAACTGTTATAGTACAGACGCTCCCCTACTTACGACCATTCGACTTGCGAAAAACGGTAGATATGAACTTTTTTTTTTTTTTTTGTGATGTCGAGAAATATCCGGACAATGCTGTAAGTTAGATTTTATATTGTGTGCACCTTTTTCCGAGTAGAGGACAGTACTGTGTTGCTATTTTCCGCCGGGTGGCACTGTGAGAGGTCACCCAGCATCCACCCCAAAGAAGAAATCCGGCTTGTACTTCCTAGTTCGTGTGTAAACCTACTATGTGAACTGTATCTCTAGCGTGCCAGGAAATTTGACGTTTTTATTGTTTAATATCTCGTGCATCCATTCAATATCGTCGGTGTAAAGTAGAGGCGAGACGTTTCTTTTGAAATGAAAGTGGAATAAGAAAGATTGATGCGGTTGAGAAAATGTTTGGATCGCTTTATTTCGCCCATTTTCTACCATGGTGGAGGAAGAAGGCTAACTCTTGAAGCCCATCTTCCAAAAATAATCTAAACTTAACTTTATTTGTCTTTATAGAGCATATTATTTTATTAAATGTTTATTTTTTTAGTACAAAACAATACAGGTTACTTATATAAACCTTAAACATACATTCCATACAAAATATAGCACTGAAGCAACTTACGAACAAATTACATTTACGGACGATCGTTCGTAAGTAGGGCCGCGTCTGTATTTGGAATCAATGCATTGCTATTTTGGTAATATTTTATATGTTGTGGATTATATGTTTAATGATTCTCTACAACAGCAAATTTGAAGTGGGCCTATGCATAGTTTTGAATATCAAAATAATGTTGAGTCACATTATTATACTCAAATGTAATCTATATGCATTTTATCAAACAATCAACTAACCAATTGATTAACCAATTAATTCACCAATTTGAAAAATTACCAAATTGGCCTTTTGCTAGGAATTCTCAACTGTGTGTTACACTTCAAATGTGTTTCTTTGTCTCCCTTTTCACATATAACTCTGCAGACATAAACTCCTTGCTCGACTCTCCCTTGCTGTCTGAAGCCAATGCAGAAAGAATTGTAAACACACTTTGTAAAGTCCGTGGAGCTGCATTGAAGATAGGACAGATGCTAAGCATACAAGGTGCATGCCACACTTAGTATTGCCCTTTCATGATGTTGAGTTTTCCAAAATTAATCACACAGGCTTTGCATGTTCTTTCCTCTGCAGACAACTCCTTTATCAACCCCCAACTACAAAAGATCTTTGAGAGGGTCCGACAGAGTGCAGACTTCATGCCGATATGGCAAATGAATGTAAGCTGGACTGATGCAGGATTTACTGTACAAATGGCATTTCACCTCCTCGTCACAGTTAATTTGCCTTATTTCAAAATGGGGAAAAAAAGTAATTTGAAAATGTTACTACATTATTCCTGTGTCGCTGGATCATAGGATATTTAGTAACTCAGAGAGTAAAATATATACCGTTTTCACTCTATTATCTTTGCATTAAACCCTTATGCTCATAGAGCAGATCAAGGATTTGTTTAAATATTTATCTTTCAAATCCTTCGCTCATGCTCACTGTAAGTGAATACATAGAAATCTTACCCCAATAAAATATGATTGTATCTCATTTAAAAAAACATTTAACCAAAACAACACGTTTTCTTATTTTAGGTACTATTTTTTATTTCAATAGGAATTATTTTTAAACTGATGAATTATTTGTCATATAAAATTATTATTATTTTCTTTTGTTGAAAAAATTATCTTGCCATAAAAAGAAAGTTGTGTTTATCGGGAGATTTTGCCTATTTTAAGGAGTATTTTTATTTCATTTTAGTAGATATAGGTTTTGTCAAGGTTAACTTGAGATTGTATTAAAAAGATAGAAACACACTCTGAGTCGGATATTGAGTTGGGTAGCCCTTTCATCGGAGCAGCATCCCACCTTAGCTGTCCCTAAGATCTGCCTCCAAAATCGGCTCAGAGAGGAATCACACACATCCGATACCTAGTGACCCATTTATTCAAAACATAGGCGTAAAACAACACGTCTGATTGGCTTAAACAAGATCACATGGTTACATGAAACGATACCATGCTGGTCGCTAGGTGTCACACTATCATAATAAATGAGAAACGAAAGTTAAAGAATCGGTCAGCTGCCCAACTGACCTTGGAAGATAAAGATTAGCCCTCCTAAAGGAAGAGGAGCTAATTATTTACGGTAAGCTTAAATAATGATGCAGCGTATTTCTAAGGAAGCATAGATAGGGAGGAGAGGCACATTTTAGGGAAGCGAGACAGCTAGGCGCTATCTCTGAAGGACTTCTGCGTCATTTCGTGTCCGAAAGGGAAAAATTAACTAGCTAAAACAATTGTAATAAAAAAAAACAACAGCTGGATATAATCCGTATTTCTGATTATATTGCTATTTTTTTTTGTGTTTTAGTAGAAAATATGTTTTCCAACTCATCACACCATAAGCAAAAAATGCTGTATTTAAGCTTTTTATTAGTTGTTTTTGTAACTGATATTATAATATGTGAATGGAGCTTCTAATATTTATTTATAATAAATATTGTAATTTTTTTAAATTTATTTTTTGCTCCCAAAAATGTTTAAAAATATTATAGAACAAGTAAATTATCTTTCAAAATAGCAAAATTATTCATGGGACAATGCTTTTTTTCCTGTTCATTTTTTTAATGTGTATTATTCAACCTCTTTGAGCTTCAATTTCATCAATTTGAGACTGGATACAGTTAAGATCTCTCTTTAGTAATTGTACAGCAGGCTCATTCACATACAGTGCATCCTAAAAGTATTAACAATGCTTTACTGTAAATACATTCCAAATGCACTGTACAGGTATCATCAATACAAAGTGATATGCAAAACAACAAAAGCTAAGGCTTTAAACACTTATGTGCATTGCATGTAGTAATTCAATTCCTCCTATCCACCATACAATAGAACGTTTTAGATAAAGAGCTGGGTCCGGGCTGGAGAGAGAAGTTGTCATCCTTTGAGGACAAACCCTTCGCCGCAGCTTCCATTGGCCAGGTGCATCATGGGGTTTTAAAAGATGGCAGAGAAATCGCAATGAAAATCCAGGTAGGTTTGAAATGTCACTTTCTTGTCCTACTTATTGTTGATCTTTTGTCCATTTTCTTACTAGTATCCCGGAGTGGCAGAGAGTATCCATAGTGACATAAACAACTTGATGTCGGTATTGAAATTGAGTGTGGTTCTACCTGAAGGTAACACCATTTTCATTCAATTAAATTGTATTTATTTTTCTGATTTTCATGTGTCTCATATCAATTACGTATTTTTAAGAAAAGACTGCAAATGGACTCCATATTGTTGTACCCACTCTTTCATAGTCATACATTTTTGCACATGTTTTTATCGTATTGTATATACAGATAAATAACTTTTAGCAATTTAAAATAAAACAAGGCTAAGAAATTCAAGAATTGCAGTAACAATATTATTCCTATATGGTCAATAAAAAGATTTCAGACAGCGTAATTTTTGTTGCGTAAAATTACAGCTTCTAACCATCCCTTTAAACAATGAACACCAATTGGAGTTCAACTATCATTTGGATAAAGGAATATTTTGCTGCAAAACTTATGTTAAGTATAATGGGTATAATTCATGTAGGATCTTTTGTCGTGGGCACCACATGCTTTTTGTGTCCGTTAATAACTTGACAATAACATAATACCTTACTTAATTACTACTTAATTTCTATTTGAGCTTTTTTCTTTAAAAAAAAGGACATTAACAATAATCTGGTGGCGGTTTTACTTACTAAGCATTAAACAGAACAAAATTACCTCATGTTTCCCAATTTAATAATAATAATAATAATTTCCTTGTATTGTCATTCTGTGTAACAATGTACACAGAACGAAATGTCGATTGCACCTGACCCGTTGTAGCGAGCCGATGCAGCCGCAGCCAACAGAGGGCGCCGCCGACCACTTTTTAAGTCTTAGGAATGACTCGGCCGGGGCGCGAACCACCGACCTCCCAGTCTCAAAGCGGGCGCCTTACCATCTAGGCTAATTTGCACCCATAGTGGGTACAAACCATCTTTCGACCTATTTAAATTATCCATTCTTTGTGTTATTGCAGCCATTTGCACAGATCCAAAATCTTTATGTCAAAATGGGGTTCCGATTTTACATTACTGAAAATAAAATCAGCCGAAATTTAGAAATGTATACTGATTTATTATTAAATAGAAACTAAAATACTGCATAGTTATAAGTATTCAGACCCTGTGTAAAAACTCTTGAGACTTGTTTTTTTTTTGGGGGGGGGGATTTATGCATACCTGGATTTGGGGACTGAATGTCATCTCCAGTTATTTCAAGTTGGATGATAAATGTTGGTGGACAAACTGTTTTAGGTCTCTCAAGAGTTGCTCAAATGGGTTTAGGTCAGGCTCTCACTGAGCCAGTCAAGAAAACTTGTTGTTCTGGAGACACTCAACTGCTATTTCAGCTGTGTTCTTAGGGTCATTGTCATGTGAACAGCTGAACCTTCTGCTCAGTCTGAGGTCAGGAGTAGGTTGTCCTCCAGAATATCTTCGGGTATTAATGTAATACTCTTTTTTTCAATTGCAACCATTCGTCTTGACCCTGCCGTTGAAACACACCCCTTCAACATGATGCCACCAGCACCATGTTTTACTCTAGTGTTTGTACTGACAGGTGCTGAGCAGTGTCTGGTTTTCTCCACACATACAGCTTACTGTCTTTTTTCAGAGTCTTTGTCTTTTTCCTCTCATGAGGAAAGACTCCTCTCACATTCCGTTGTTCTCTCCATCAATTTGTATTTTTGTAAATATCAACTAACAATGGAAAATGTCCAAAGCAGGCAAATCGACATGGACTTGATACAGTCTTGGAAGGATTGAAAAGGGTGATGAATGAAATTAAAGATGGATTCAAAAAGATGGACCATAGAATGGTGAAAATGCTGAATAAAATGGCTGAAACAAAAAGAAGCTGGAAGATATGCGTAAAGAAACAACAGTTATTCATTAAAACAAAAATAAGTCTCCCACATCAAATGAAAATAACTAATCTAATCAAAAGGATTAAAGACCTGCACACATTTTAAAACAAACGAACACACACCTTTTGTTGGATTATTCCCCTTTCTTCATAAATGCGAAAATGGCACAAAGACAACATATCAAAAATAAATGTACACCTTTAAATAATTGTTAGAAGCAGTGTGCAACATTCTGGGAAAGGGTTTTTTCATAAGACTTTAGCTTCAACCCTGTCATTGTTTTTCTTTTCTGGTGATTTGGTTATTTTGTGATGTGATGTTTGTTGCAACATAATTGAAAATAAAAGTGAAAATACTAATACCAAATAACAACCAAAAGGTAGATATTAGTTTCATCAGACTAGAGAATCTTATTTTTCAGTCTTTGTGAAATGTATGAAGGCCTTCATGTGTCTTGTACTGAGAAGTGGCTTCTGTCAGGCCACTCTGATATAAAGCCACAATCACTACTACATTTCTGCCGAAGTGATCTTTGGGTTATTATTTTAGTCCTTCACTAAAGCTATTCCTTTATCATTTGTCAGTTTGGCTGGACAACCAAGTCAAGGAATAGTTTTGGTCGAGCCAAACTTGTTCCACTTGAGGATTATGTAGGAAACACTCCTGTGAACCTTACGTGCTGCAGAAATTCTTGCCACAATTTGGTTTCTGAGCTCCTTAAGGAATTCCTTCAATCTCTTCGCTCTCATTCGCTTTGACATGCTGTGTGAGCTGTAAGATTCTTTATTAATCAAGTCCAATAAGTTTAATAAACTCAGCTAGATTATAAAGAACCAGAATTATGTCAAGAAAAATCGGAATAAATGGACAGCATGTGAGTTAAATATGAATTGATCCGTATACTTGTTTTTGTTTTTTTTAAATACATTTGTAAGAATCCTACTTTTTATTTTCTGTCGAGAGGGTGAAGATCCAACTGTTATAAATAAATGACAAATTCATTTGGGCAAATTTCAAGGGGTCCAATACTTTCCATACCCGCAATATAATGTCTTTGTAAATGGAAGCATTTTAAATTTGCACCACAGGGTGGTGCTGTTGTCACTAAATGTATCGGTCACGTTATATTCTTTTGGGCGGGTGATTATCAATTTATTAATACTAACCCTTGTAATAAGGACTCAAGAATAAGGTATTTTTATTGAATCCACACCCAGATTCTTGTTTTCAACATTTTGATGTCGTTGGAATTTGTGGTTTATCTTTTACTAAAACATGAGGCTTCTTTTGAATACTATCCTGACCACTTTTCCTTGCTTTAGAACACGTAGTTTTTCTTTTCCAGGCCTTTTTGCAGACAGCAGCCTGGAAGTTCTTCAGAGAGAACTGGCTTGGGAGTGCGACTATGAGAGGGAAGCTGTGTGTGCCAAGAAATTTAGGTCAGTTAATGTCTTGCGCTTTATTTTCGTTTCCACCAGAAGTCCAGTCACCAGTTACAGAAAAGTCACAAAGATGAATGCAAACAGGGTTCGTAAGGGGGTGTTTGAAATCCTTGAAATTTCTTGAATTGTAATGTTTTCAAGGATTGAAAAGTGCTTTAATTTTGGATGAAGTGCTTGTTAATACCTGAAATTGTTGCCATGTTTCTCAACAAGTCTGCTTAAAATGATGCCAACACTCCTCTCTGGTGTCTTTGCTTGATTAACTGCAGCTGGCATTAGTTTTTTATGGGATTGTGCTATGAAGCGGCATTGCCTTCTAAAGGTCGCCCTCCAAGAGGATAACCCTATCCCATGCAAGATTAAAAAAACGCATATGTAAGTCCAGATATATTTGTGGCTCTGAATAATACAGGGTACACAACATTTTTTTTCTTCTTTGATATTACTGAAGAAATTGGAAATCTGGCTTTAAAAGTCCTTATAAAGTGATTGAGCTTGGTTGTGAAAAGGAAAATTTCTTAAAATAGGTTGAGTCATGCAGTGTCATGGATTTGCATTGTAAATTGTGTCCTCTTAAAAAATATCCGGAATAGTGGTTCTATCTTCTATATAATATATGAAAATACAACATAAAGTAAGGTACTGCATTCTTTGCTTCTGTTCTGTTAAAATGCTTGGGTAAAAAGCTTTTTGTTTGATTTTTTGGTACTGTTGAGTAATTTAAAAAGGTTATTTCTTCACAGGTTTCCCCTGTTACTTAGGGTGCAACAGATCCGAAGACTTGGTCTGCTAACCCTAACAGTGCTCTGTTTATTATGTACTACACTTTTTAAATGAAATGCACAATATATAATCAACTTAAACTGGAAACCTGTAAATAAAGTGTTAACATACACCAGGTTCAAATAGTGACCTTGTAAGATAAGCTTTTTTGTTTCATTAAAAAAAACCTCGAGGCACAAAGCCCCCTCAAAATGTTCTAAAATTGATTCGTGGCACCAGTGTCATGTTTTTTTTTTTTCCCCATTAAAGCTTAATTCATTATGTTACCTGAATTAACAGTATATAGTTTTTCTTATCAATTGTGGTTAATATAGCTCAGGAGTGATTTAATAATCTTGATGACATTTTTTATTTTTACTATATTTTTATTTTTAATCTGTTTTTCAAGTTTCACTACATTTTAATCATGTTTTTTTCTGGAAAAATAACAAGAATAATACTTAAAAAGAGCACAATTTATCTGTCAGCGGATCATTACTACTTTGACTTCTATAAAAATGCATTTAAAAAAATACTAGTAGGTTGGAAAATCTGTATTCATATCACACAAAACTCCACACAATTGTCTGCCATCTTGCTGCTCAGGGTACCCCTGAAAACCAAAAACCTTGGAAAAGGCTGAGCAGAAAAATGAGACGAAAAAGGGTGCAGTTTGGACACTTTGAGCCTCCGTAGTTTGTGTTCATCCTTGTGCTTTGTAGCACTAATTTTCTGTTACACTACCAAATACAGGGGCATCTATTGGTCAAATATTACACAGGTTTTTGAGGCTTCTCCTTTCCTCCGCTCGCCATGAATACTTTGTGCGCCATGTTTATTCTTGAAATGTAATACTAGCGAAAAAAGAGGACTTACTATATTTCATATTATTTCTGTTAATTTTAAGTTATGGTAACACTTAACTTAAGAAAATGCTACACCTTCAGCTGCACTTGATGCCAAATTATATGTACGGTAGGTGAATGAGGAGATGTCATGTTGCAAAAAACTGGTTGGTCAGGTGCCAGTCTACATTGCCTTGAGTACTTTGTATACGTATTGATGACACCTGTTTTTCTATGGCATCCAGATCATTGCTGGAGGGAGATGCATTTTTCCAGATTCCTGAGGTGATCGATGAACTATCAACACGCAGAGTGTTAGCAATGGATCTAGTGCAGGGAGTTCCCCTGGACTGTTGTGTGGACTTGGACCAGGAGACCAGGAACCAGGTATGACTTCATTTCAGATAAAAACCCAAAATAAATTACTTTTGTGATTAGGGCTGCAACAACGAATCCATACAATCGATTAAAATCGATTACTAATAGCTTTGGCAACCAATTACCTAATCGATTTGTCGTGTTGCACACTTAATGAGTCATTAAGTAAGATAATCAATGCAAATAAATGAATTACGTCTTGTGAAGTTGTAGAGTCTATTAGCACTTTAATCCGGCAGAGGGCGCTTTTAGATCGTTTTTATCAAAGTATCTTCCTTTTTTTAGAATAATTTATTATTAAACATTGCATCATCACAAACAAAATTGGCATGAAACAGTCAAACACTAAAAAGTCAACAAAGGAACAGACAGTGCTGCACAAAAACAGAGAAAACAACATATAAAACATATGAAGTTAAAAGAAAAATAATAATGATGACATGTTCATCTCTACACAAGTAGCAGCCTTTCAAGAATATTTTATATTTGGAGATTGGGAATGTTGATCATTTTCAAAGATTCAATGCAAAAAACTAAATTTTAATATGATCTTTGGATAAGGTGGTAGAAAATGAGTATCTTACATATTTGCATGTGTATAATATACATTTGTATGTATTTTTGTATATTGTTAAGTCATTTGTCAAACACTTTTTTTGTATTGTTTTATATTACAGATGAATTTGTTGTGTTGTGCATTATTTATTTCTATCCCTCCAAAACTTCAATATTTGAATAGAGGAGAAAATTGAAAATGTGTTTTTTAAAAATGTGATTCATTGATCAATTGAAAGAATAATCGGCTTATTAAAATAATAGTTAGTTGCAGCCCTACTTGTAATGTTGTCCTGGGTTGTAATTTTAACACACGCCGACTCCCACATTTTCAGATTTGCTTCAACATCCTTCAATTGTGTCTCAGAGAGCTTTTTGAGTTCAGGTTCATGCAAACAGACCCAAACTGGGCCAACTTCTTTTACAATTCAGAAACTCACAAGGTAAGAAGCACATGTTTAGTATACATATACTAATATCTTTCTGTTTATAGTTTGTTACAGCAGTTGGGAACCTATGGCTGTTTTCATGAGTACATATAATTCAAAGATAAACCAGAATTTATGTAATTACTTGATAAAAAATTACCTTATGTTAGGCCGATTGTCGTACATGCAAAGCCAACATAATACTGATGCATGAAGGGTTTGGTCCAGTATATAAAGAGCATACTTTTTACTCCAGTTTACAGTCAAAGTGTCACACCAACCGGCCCTGTTGTGGCTGTAAATCCCTAAATAATGGGGGCTGGGGGACTGAGATGAAAATTAAAACAATTAGACAAACAAACACAAAACCTAAATACATTACTTAGTTGTGAAAAGGTCAGTCAATATGTGCATTTTAAATTTCTTTAGGTGATTCTGTTGGATTTTGGAGCATGTAGAAGTTACCCGGAATCGTTTACAAATGACTACATAGAGGTAAGATTGATATAAAAATTCTATAACATTGTCATGTATGTAATCAGGATTGATTTAGTTAAGGGTTAACATTGTTTTGGATACAGGTAGTACACGCAGCTTCTGTCGGTGACCGAGAAACTGTTCTGGCTAAATCTAAAGACCTGAAGTTTCTAACAGGCTTTGAGACCAAGGTAAGATGCGATTCCGCTCTTTTATTTTTAAAAAGGTTTTGACTCCACCTTTCTCTCTTTTTTTACAACATCCACTTTCCTCTGCTTGATTCATCCATCATCTCTCAATATCTCAATTAAATTCTGAGGTTTGTTGGGGAATGGTTCTTGACGTTTTACCTCGCTTGGCAAGCATGGTTAGAAACCCAGGACATAGTGGCATTCTTAAGGCCTGTACGCACTGGGGGATCCACGTTTTGTTTCTGGGGTGTGGGGGAACCGGCACCAAAGCCATCAAGTATTAAACCTGTTTGATCATTTTTTTGCTCGGTCGCCAAATTCCCTTATTGGTGCGGGGTGCAGAGGAAAACGGCGAGCTACCCCTTTTTTACAAGACACGCGCTTTAAATACAAAACACTTCTATGATGTCTGAAAGCATTTCTGGCACCCGCCCAGAGGCGAAATTAATCAATTTTTTTTGCCATCATTATTACAGGAGGTCAGTATTTATTAAGACCTCACAATTTTTAATCTTTTTCATTAAGTGCTCAATTTATATATCCAAACAGCTGGTGAAGTTAACTATTAAACACACTGCACTTCCCTTCCCGTATCATTGGAGTCATTGTCAAGTCGCCGGGGTTTCCTTTATTCTTCTAGGAACAATGACAATAAATGCAATTTGCTCCATTATTGTGTTTACCACCAATGACAAGAACACAAAAAGACAACTTGTCACATCTGTGTTGCAATCTGGCATTATTCTCCGACAGATGGTTGCCCTGGCGCTGGTGTCCAGAAATATAGGGCAGCCCGCATTCATGTTTTGACGCAGTAGTAAATATGTGTTCATCTATCCGAACGCTATCCGAGTCTGGTAGTCGCCATCTTGAATGGTCACATGGTCTGAAAACACGTGACCTAGACAACTTAGGGTAGAGCTGAAAATGGCACAGGTGAAAACTGCTTCAGGTGTGCTGGGACGGCGCCGTTTGTGTTCTGCAGCCAAAAGCGTCGGCGCCTTTCTGGGGGCATTTATCATTCGGAGTACTTTGGTTTTAGGTTGTATGTTTTACAATGCACCTCAAGTTCATTGTCAACATGTCTCCCACCAGGCCTTCAAGGATGCTCATGTGGAGGCCGTGATGATTCTAGGCGAAGCTTTTGCATCTTCTGAGCCCTTCGATTTTGGGACCCAGGACACGACCCAACGCATCCAAAGCCTGGTGCCTGTCATGCTGAGACATCGCCTCACCCCTCCACCAGAGGAGACATACTCCCTCCATCGTAAAATGGCCGGCTCATTCCTTATCTGCTCGAAATTGAAAGCACGTATTCCTTGCAAGGATATGTTTTTGGATGTGTACAACGCTTACCATCAGAGGAGGCAGGCTGAGCAAGTAGCACGAGCAAGTACTTGACAACTCTCAGGAGTCAGAACTGCTTTGATATTGTGACAGAAGAGTACATTTTCTCGGACTATGATGTTATTCTCTTGTGAGATTTGCGGTCGGGCTTAATTCACCCACCTTTCTGATTTGCTGCTGATATTAACCTGGAGGGTCGGATAATAGGAAGTTACTCTGCGAATCCATCCACTAAGGTTCTGTGTACACACTAGACCGGGGGTCAGCAACAAACGGCTTATTGGCGCTCCCTAGTGGTTCACTGGCGCTTTTTCAAAGATGTTTGATAATAGAAAAGTGTGCGGTTTCTTTAAAACCCGACACAAACATTCTTAACGTTTTCCAATGAATATATACTGTATATGTATATACATATATATATACTATGCAGTACACACAGTATCTGTTGCCTTCCTTATAAAGATTATATAAAGCTTTGAATTTTTTGGGATCCAATATGGCTCTATCAGCATTTTGTGTTGCCAACCGGTGCGCTAGCATTCGATGTGTAAACATCAAAGGGCCTTTGGCAGCAAATTCAAAGACTTAAAAAGGACATTTGGATTGTCTCTCTAAACAGAAACGATTAAAAAAACACTAAGGTCCAGAAAACCTTTCGATAATCTAAGTGGTGCTTACACTGCATATATTGTTGTGTTTTCATTTTAAGCAATTTATGTCTGAAATGCTTGTGTGAAGGTGTGTCAAGTATAAAGCCCGCGGGCCGGATCCGGCCTATTGAATGGTTTTATTGAGCTTTACATAAATTTATAATTATGTCATTAAAGAAACTAGTCTCTAGGTCATTTCTGTCAAAATTTATTTTTTTTAAATGTATGGCAAATAATGGGCAGTGTTGGGTTTGTATAACATGGTGAGTTGGTTCAAGTGTAAAACTGCATTCACTCAACTGTTGAAATAAACCAATTACCACCTTCAATGACATATGAAAATATTTTGTTTTCTGAATTAATTTGTTGTGTTAAGAAAATACCTCTTGTCATCCTTTAATAAAACATGTAAGGAAAGCTACTAATGTGGCCTGAATAATAAAGCATCATACTGAAAAACAAAGCAAAAAATTGGACTTGGCACTGAGTTTGACATCCTTGCTTTAGTGTGTTGTATTATTATAATGAGTGAATATTTATTGAATTACTTTGCCTATCACTTTGCAGAAACCAAAACATAATGTGAAGCTTATGTTTCCATTACTGAAACACAAACAACTTTTAAATAAAATATTTGATGTCTACTTGATTGATATGCATGGAAATAAAAGCCAACATAAAATTTTCACATGCTCTGAATTTTTTTTTTTTCCCCTTTTCACGTAAAATCGAAAAATACTTTTGACGTGCATTTGTTTTGAAATCTGCAACAACGAACATTCTGTTGTCTTTTATAGTTCTCTTTAAAGAGTATAGGTTAATTTACTTACAAGATTAAATAACAATTGCTTCTATTTAAAATGCTAATTTATAGCTTTGCCAAAAATCTATAGGTTTTGTATCATATTGTAAGGTTGTTGAGGTGGGGCCTCAGGTAGCCCACAAAGAACATCTGAGTCAGCCCAGTTCTAAAAATGGCTTACAAGTCATGGGCCTGTGTGATTTTCTTGAATATTTAAATGTAAACAATAGAAAGAGGTTTGAGGTGCATGTGTCTGGGTACAAATATACACAGGGTTTGTATGGGTGCTTGAAATGCTTCAAAATGCTTGAATTTTAATGTTTTCCAGGATTGAAAAGTGGTTACATTTTGGGTGAAATGCTTGCAAAGGCTTGAGATTTTTGTCATGTTTCTCAAGAAGTCTTCTGAAAACTTGCACCAACACTGTTACCTGGTGGCTTCGCCTTGCAGGTGCATGTTTTTCCCAATGGGAATAATGACAGCTGGCATTAGTTTGTACGGCATTGTCCTATGAAGTGTCACCGCCCCCCAAGGGTAGCACCCAAGAAGACCGCTGCATGCTATACCGAAATGGGGCACTATTAAATGTGTATTACTGCAAAGATTATGTATCAAGTATGGACATTTATTATCGGCCTTGCAAAAAATTAAGGTAGCGTTTCCCGGTGGTTAGTTGTTATAGGAAGAATTTCCTGCAACTGAAAATGTAAGCTACATATTACAGTCATTTTTACCCAACACCTATATGGGGAGAGATTTGTCTTAAAAATATTTACACACAAATATATTTGCCATGTACTTATGTACTTTGTACTACTATTGTCATGATTACTCATTACACTCACCTGCGCCCGCTCGTTTGGCGCCTGATTACCCGATTGGTTCCCTGTCCTACTTAAGCTCAGTCCTTTCACTCACCTGTTGTCAGTCTGTCAGCGAACATCTGTTTTCACAAGGCAAGCATTTTTTACTCTGATTCCCGTCTGTCTGGTTTTGTCACCCGTTTTCCACTCGTCCGTTCCTGATTTCCCCGTTTGTCTCCTGATACGACCCTTTTTTTTTTACCCCGACCACGTTTTGGTCTCCCGTTTTGGCTAACGACCCGTTTTTTAACCCCGACAACGTTCTAATCTCCTGTCCCTAAGGACCTGTTTTTCCGTCTAACAACGCTACAATCTCCCGCTCCGGAAGATCCACTTACGCATTCGGAACACATTCCGATCCTGTGAGCGGCTTGCTTCCAGCGATCACCGGATCGCTGGCGCTGCCTTTCTTCTATGTTTCAATAAACTTGTGAGTAACATTACGCATTTGGGTCCTACTTCTGTTCTGGTCGTGACAACTATGTAGATAAATGCACATATGTAACTGCGGTGTACTTGTCTCACCAAAGATCCACATTCACGCTGGACTGGATCATGAGGTTTTTATTACAGTTACTGCAAATGAATGAGTCACAACATTAGCTTTTCTGCTGGCTTTGATCTCTTTGATCTCATTGCAGTTCTCTCTGGTAAGACTGCCCAACAAAGCATAACAAAGAGCTTTCTTTTCAATTTACATAAAATAGATTTTAGAATATCACAATACATTTTTACATCCATTTTAACAAGATACTTCTAACAAGAGATCGTATAGTGGATTTTTAACGTTTACAATGAATTCAACATATTTTTCTTTAGTCTGAATTTTAACCAACATCATCCTTTTTAATGTATATGAGAAAATAGAAATAAAAACAATAATGAGTATAAAAACGGGTACAATTTACCTGCAAATGAATGAGTCACAACATTAGCTTTTCTGCTGGCTTTGATCTCTTTGATCTCTACAAGGGGAATTACATTAGTAAAACAGAAACAAAACGAAAATAAATCTAACTTCTTTTGTGGAGCACCAAAAGATGTGTCTTACCATTGCAGTTCTCTCTGGTAAGACTGCCAACAAACCCCGCCTCCCGGTCACATGTCAGAAGCCAAAACCAAACCCCACCCCATACCAGCAGATGGCACTGTTGGACTCATCATTGCAGGACATTTACCAAAAACTATACACATATTTCAGCAGGAATTTCAATAAAACATAACTTATTATTACACCCGTTACACATACAAGATTAAAAATTGCATATTTTAATTGCAGATATACAGGGTTGGGTAGGGTCACTTTAACTTGATTACTTTCAATTAGTTTTGGATTTCTCCAATACCAAATATGCTAATAAAAGACAAAGAAAAATATATGAATAAAATTATGACTCACAACACGTGGTAAGCTTTCTCTCCTGGCTTTGATCTCTTTGATCTCCGGCAAAACTAACATAAAATGCGACAGAAACAAAATAAAAATAAATCCAAACAGCTTGCCAACATCATTTTTGCCGTTCCATGTATTCTGTTACTCCCCAAGCCTGCACAAAATTTAGTAATTGTATTCATATTTAGTTTCTTTTGTCTTTTATTAGCATATTTGGTATTGGAGTAATCCAAAAGTAATTGAAAGTAATCAAGTTAAAGTAACCCTACCCAACCCTGCATATATATTTGTGGATCTGCAAAAAACTTGACTCACACAGTGTTTCTTTAATGGTGCTGGAGAAATCGGAAAATTGGCTTTGAAAGTCCTTAAAAAGTGCTTGAATTTGGCTATGGAAAAGGTATACGAACCCTGTACACAGCATATGCTACAGACCTTGTTTTTATTTTTCACATGAAGATTTGTCCGTCAAAGCTTTATAATTGGCGAGCCAAGAATATCTTGCTACATCGATCTGTCCTTGTAATCTGAGAGCTCTTGGGGAAATCATCTTTGATTGGGGGCGGTGTTTGACCAGAATATTCCCCTGATACAAGTATAGATTTGGTGAAATTAGAATACAATTACACCAGCGATTGAGCTAATGCAAAAAATAAAGGCACTTTCCCCGAAATCAATCGAGCTTCAAGGGAAAGTTGGATTTCTTTTTTAATAAAAGGCAAGTGCCGCCCTGAGTTTCTTCTCCATTAGTGCTTGCAAGCTGTCATTATCTTACTGTAAAAGTACACCCCCTGAAGTGCTGCTGCAATGGGTTGGATACACTCCATTAAAATTGCAGTTTAATTTATGCGGGCCTAGCTTATGGCTGAGTCCCATTCTTCGCACTTTCACTCGCTATGTGCCCTAGTCACTCGGTTTGCGCGTTCACGTGAAAATGGGGTGTGTCCCGATACTCTCAAGACCGAGGCAGAAGTGCCCTCAAACCATGTCGTAGCCACTTCAAGACCGAGGGGGCTCTCGACCTCCCTTGGCAGCGAAGTGACTACCCAGAAGGCTTTGCGAATTCTCAATATCAACAAACATGCCCGGAAAGGAACCGCACAAATGTAAGTAGTTTTCCACAACCACGCATGTATTTGCAACAAAATGTATTGAGATATCTTAGTTGGACGTAAATGCAATAGAAAATCGTATTTTCGCGTTAAAACATGAACATTGCAAAATCGCTACTTTACGAAGTGCACAAATCTACCAAGGGAGCTGCCAAAAAATAATCTTCACGCTACAAACTCTAAAGTAGGATAACTGCAGAAAATCACGGTTCAGCCCATCCCTGTTTGTATCTTAAACGAGTCGTGCTTTTACATGTACATGGCCAGTCGCTAAAGGAGCATAGTCAGAATAACGTTCTGGACATACGCGCTTGTTTACTGCACACAATTTCGGGTGTCGTGTTTTATTTACAATATGATTATTTCATGTGAGATCAGAATGCATTAGTTTTCATCATGCATTATGAGTAATGTCTCCGAATTTCACGTGGAAATACAGTTGAAACAAATTACTATCACACAGTCCACTGCCTTCTCTGTAAACACATATTAAGTAAACTAATTACCTTTTCAAAATGTTGTCCAAATGTGGAGACAATTCTAAAGCATATGTGATGCTGGCCAATAGAAGGCTCTTACAGCCATAAGAATAACATGTCAATTTTGTGTATCTATTCACTATCAAATAATTATCCAGAACACATCCTATAATTTCTCACATCAACTTGTTGAGCATCCTATACACAGTTGTTTTTGTGCAATACACAAGCATTAAGTAATTCTTGTTTTTTCCACCCAACCTAAAGGCCAATGTAGAACGTCCCGTGGAAGAGCTGGCCACCATCACAGCTACCACGCCATCCACACCGACGGGCACGTCGTTGGCATCTTCTAATCCGGCGCCAAACCCCAAATCACCCAGAAAAAAAAGGAAGCACGATACACTCCTTGACTTTTTGAAAGCGGAGTCTGCCGGAGTGAGGAAAAGGCTCGAGGAAACTGTGGCCAAAACTGAGCGGTTCCCGTCCTTTTTGGGAAGCTCGTGGACAAATTTCCAGAACAGTGACATCCCTGCAATGTTTCCCTTTGTTTTATAAAAGGAAAATATTTTATTTTATTAAGAACTCAATGAAGTTCCAGTTTGTGTTTTCCAGCTTTATGGAAGTATTGGTATATTTTTGTTACAATTTGTGACATATTATTTATTTACTATTATGTATTTCGGCCCAATGTGATTTTGTTTTTCTGAAAGTAAACTATTATTTAAACTGGAGTGATTTGTAGTTGTTTTCTGTCCAACAGTCACATAGTTCACACACAGTATCTCACATCATTATGAAATAAACCACCAAGGTGTTACTCAAAATAAAGATGTTTATTGAATAGTAATGCAGAAAAGCACGGAATGCAAATGTGGGTCTGACTTCCAAAGCCTAAAACATGGCTTTTGGGCAATTTATTCCATATTAACTGTGGACAATTCTGTGTATCGTGGACCTGGGAACCCTGAAGACCCGTGACACCACACGGTAGGACAGACCGTGGGCCAGCCAGTATAGGCCCTCCAGCCATGGCCCTGTTCCCTCTTTAGCAGCTCCTGCAGGGCCCACATGACCTTCTTGCTCAACCTTAAGTCCTGAATGAGTTTTGACTTCACATCGAACCATAAGCACAGGATGGGAACATTCCTGTCCAACCTGTCCACGCTTATGGGACAGCCACTCTGGAACACAATAGATAACAGACAATTTAGACATAAATGTGGGCATAGATGATGTAAGCATCATGAAAACATGTTGAAATGAGCTTTTTTATATCCAATGACAACTCTTTTGAATTAAATTCCTTATGAACCAAGGTTTTTGGGTCGTACAGGGAAGTTTGGTGACGATATTATGTCAGCTTAAGGGTCAGGTGGACTGTTCTTGTGTTTGTTTACTTTTCATCATGTCACACACTAAAGACCCCTACTATATGTCATAAAATGGCATTAAGATACTAATAAGTAGATTGCCATTTATGTCTACACAAACATAAGGTATTATGTGAACGTGCATTGTATGTTAACTTTTACTGTATTTGACCGAACGGGTCATTTTTTTAATGAGTGTACGTACCTTGTAAAGATGAATCAGCACTACATAGCGCCGAAGCTGTCTTCAGTATAGCACATTTCTCCTCCGTTTATTGGAGACACGGAAAAGATGATGAGCTTTCAGGCAATCGGTAATAACACAGCAGTAGCGGGCATTTTTAACATTGCACGAACTCTCCAACTGACACACTACGAGTTGAGACTCGAGTTGTTTACATGTGACGTAGACGAATACGTCACTGAGGTCTACAGCCAATTAATATTACCGCCATCTCCTGGACAGGGGTGGAACCTTGCAAGTCTTGTCCAAACCTTTTCCGCTTTGCACTTCACTCGCGGAGGGCACTCCTCTTCGAGGGACCTCACTGGAGGGTCCTCAGGGCCGAGTGAGAGAAATGGGATTGGGCCAAAGATTCATTCCAGTTAATGGCTACGGACTAAAAAGAGCTCATGGTTGAGGAAAAAATATTTATTTTGTCACTCGTACTATTCATTTGCCAAGGTCTGTCTGGAATAGAATTTATTTTAGCTGGTTAATCCTTGATAAGTGAAAGAGGGGTTTTATTAAATGGGTGGGGGGGATATTAAGCACGTTGTAGTGGTAAAAAAATCTTAATTCATTCCAATATAAATATCTATTATATAAATCCCGATTTGTGTGTGAGTGTGTGTTTGTATGTGGCTTATAGGCTTTGAAACGGCTTAACTAATTTTCGTGAAAATTTACACAGTAGTACTTTAGGCTTGAGGGAGAGTCTTTAGCTAGGTCTTGTGTCAAGGCACCCCCAAATGAACACCAACAAAATAAGGAAGCATGTGTTTTTGTGGCCTCTGACAAAGACACTGTACTTGTATTTCTCTCTCTCTCTCTCTCTCTCTCTCTCTCTCTCTCTCTCTCTCTCTCTCTCTCTCTCTCTCTCTCTCTCTCTCTCTCTCTTTCCACCCCTTTTCTCCTACTCTGTCTCTTTCACTCTCCGTGTATCTCTTTTTCACTTATTTTGTTGCTCTTTGTCTCTTTCTCTCTCTGTGTCTTTTAACTGCTTTTGCTCTAACTTCCTTTTTCCCTTTTCTCTCTTTTCTCTCTCTCTCTTCATACCCTTCGCGCTTTCTTTTCTCTTCTCTCTCCCTCTGTCTTTCTATTTCTCTTTGGATTTCTTTCCCCCCTCTCTCACGACTTTTATCTTTTGTTTCTCACACTCTCTTCTCTCTTTTTCTTTCTTCGTCCCACCCTCTCTCCTTTTCCCTCCTTCTTTCTCTTATTTCTTTATCTCTCTTTTTCTTTCTCTTTAATCTACTAGTCCGGCCCCCGACAGGATGTTTGTTCTCTCGTGTTGGTTTGACACCCCTGTTCTCGTGGCTCCCTGGCTGGCCCCTTTTCAACAAACCCTGGCCCCAACAACCTCGGTCAAGTAGAATGCCCGGCAACACCAAGCCCAGCAAAACACTATAACTATATATATATATATATATATATATATATATATATATATATATATATATATATATATATATATATATATATATATATATATATATATATTTACTTGCTCAGCCTTGTTCGACTTCTCCAGAACGAAAGAATAAGCTTTTTAGGTCTTTAGGAACCCGTAGAAGAAAGACGGTGGACAATCGCGTTATTTTGATGTTGGTGGGTTTATGTCATCTAAACTTTCCATCTATATTACATCATGGATTTGAAGAATCAAAAAATAATTATCCATAAACCATCACATAACAGTGCTTTATTAAAAAAATATTCGTAGTTTAAGAAAATTGTGTATAGTTTACATGACATAAGCCTACCCTAGAGCTAGATGACATGATTGTCTAGCATCTTGCGGCTACAGGTACGCAAAAACCTTATGCCTGTGTGCTGGAGAAGTTGGACCACGCTGGACAAGTAATTAAAAGTAAATAGTGCAGTTTGGTCACTTTGAGTCTCCTTAGTTTGTATTATTCTTTGTGTTTTGAAGCACCCTGTCCGGCCCGGGAGCTACATGTTTGACACAGATTGTCCGGACTAAACATCAGGAAATCCACTCATGTCTAAAACCCAAGACATGAAACCGTTTTATTTTCATGTCCTCATCTTGATGTGCTTTCCACGTAAGGTGACGTCAAGAGGACGTCTCCGACGGCGAGCGGTTAACCGCACAGTGAGGCAGTGGAGCGATGAAAAGGCTTGCCTTCTCCCCACTTTTGTGGCCTTGGTAATGGGTCGCTCGTGAACGAGGCGACACTATAAGCCGGCTCTTTGAAATGAATGAAGAGAGCCGACTCGCTGTCAATAAAGAGTCACCTCTCTCTCTCTCTCTCTCTCTCTCTCTCCTCTCTCTCCCTCTCCCTCTATATGTTTTAGTTTTTTCTCCCCATTTCTCTTCTTCTCTCTTTCTCCCCTTTATCTCTCTCTCTTTCTTTTGCTGCTGTATCTCGCTTATCTCTCTTTATCCCTTTCTTTCTATTTTTTCCTCTATTTCTCCCTTCCTTTCTCTTTTTCTTGATCCTTCTCTCTTTCTCTCTCTTTCAATTGGTCTCTTTCAAACCCGCTCGTTTCTCTGTTATTCTCTCTTTTTCTCTCTCTTTATGACTTTGTCTTTCCCCCTATCTCTGTTTGTCTTCCCTTCATCTTCTCTCTCCCTCTATCTCTCTTTCTCCCTACATTCCTCTCTCTTTCTCTCCCTCTCTCAGTGTATCTCTCTCTCTCTCTCTCTCTTTCTGCTGCTCAATCTCGGTGTTTTTGCTCCGTGTAAAAAACGTTTAAATCAGGTAAAAGTTCATTGAATTTTAAAGCAATAAAGGCTATTTTAATCAAGTAACGCAATACTTTTTCAAGATCTAAGGAACCGTTTAGGAGTCGAAAGAGACGACTCCTTTCAGTGAGCTGAACTGAAAGAGCCCGTTCACTAAAGGAGTGCCGGAATTCCCATCACTACTGGAAAATATCAATGGGAAGTGTGGATTTGCATGTCCGGACGCTGTGCCAATGGGACAATTGGGAAGGCAGTCTTAGCGGGTGGAGCCGGAGGGGAGCAGTTCACTGGCTGCACAGTAAGCAGGCGAAGCATCCGAGCTTTGGATCAAAGCCGACTTTTAAAAGCATCTTTTATTCTTGATGCCTTTTTGCTTCAACGCGTGCGCGATCTTGTCTTGTAACACTGCGTGGAACGTTTGTGCGTGCACGGAGTGCGTGAGCGTGCAAGAGTGGCACCCTACTTGAGGAACGCCTTTAACATCTACACTATACATTGCCCTCCTAGAATCTCGCGGTGGACGGAAAGAAGATCTTTGGCATCTTAGGGAATAACGCTTTTTCGAAACATTCTCGCGCTGGATTTCTCGAAAGGAGCCGATCGTCCGTCGTTGTTGTGGGTGAGTTCGTTGATTGCGGTTCAGTCCTGCATTTGTATTTACTTGCACGCTTTGGTGAAACTGCACATGCCCCACATAACAATAACACGATGCACGAATGAGATCGTAAATTAAGGAGATGAAGGAGTCATAATTGGATGGCAGTTTCCCCTTTTCTCCAATGTTTCTACCGGGAACGTGAAATGAATGAAACGTGATGCTGCCTGGAAAGCACGAACCTCAAATACACTGTTTCTTAACTGGTTTGACTTCAGGACCCACCTTTCCAACCTAATGACAAGCTGGGACCCAAACAACTTCACTAATGTATACAATGAAAAGATGTTGCGGTTTACAGCAGAGATTTATATTGTGTAAAGTATCTTTTTTATTGTGTCAATTATCTTTTTTAAAATCTTTTGTTATCTAGTCAAGTCAAGTCAAGTCAAATTTATTTATATAGCCCTTAATCACAAAAATGTCTCAAAGGACTGCACAGGATTACAATGATACAATTACCTGATCTTAAACCAACATGCTGGCAAGGAACAACTCAAATTTTATCTATTTTTAATCTTTTTAAATATTTTTTTAATTGTTTTTTTATCCTTGCAGTTAAATGTGAAACTGGAGGGCCATGTCCAATTTCGTTTTCACAATATGTTCAACCCATTTTTAACAATGATAATAAAGGTATATTCTATTCCTTAGAAGAACATATAAACCTTTTCCCCCACTGAAAAGTGACAAGGAGAAACATAACATCTTCAAGTACCATACTCTCATAAAAGCCTACAATACAGATAAGCGACCCCCTCAAATTGCTTTAAAATAGCCACATACTAAAAGGAATTCAAAATAATTATGAAGCTTGTACCTAAACACTGATACATATTTAATTATGTATTTGATAAAAAATATTGATTAATATACTGCTAAAAAACAAAAATCTAATACTTTTAAACATTTCCAACAGCTCTTAAATTGCAGACACTGGTTAACTTTTTTTCTATTTTGCTTTTGTCTCCTTGCTGGACTCATTGTTGTCACTGTTTTCCACTTTTCCTCCACCTTATCACTAACACTGTTATAGACAGAAAACCGAAATAAAACCATCAAAATTACAATAAAAGGAGATGTGGTCCCTCTCAAACGCACCAACTGACTGAACAGGAACAAGATTGAGGCTGGCATTATCTCCGTCTACTGTTAAGGAGTGTAATTGACCCTCTGTTGTTTTCTTAGTAGCATTATTTTGTCAAGGCCAGCGACTCACTGAAAATAGGTCCACAACTGCTCCAATACACCAAAACAAAAACCTTCAGGTCATCATAAAACGTAGGTGTGTGTTTGTGTATTAGTTGTGCCAACTTGACAAACAGTTTTTATGGTAATGTAAATATCAAATAAAAAACAAAAATACAAAGCATAATTATTTTTAATTCCCTTCTTTGCTGTGAGTTTTCATGTACAGTACCGTATTTTCCTTTGTGTAAGGCGCACCGAAAAACCTCAAATTTACCAAAAATTTGAAAGTGTGCCGTATAAGCCTGTGCACCTTTATATATACCGGAACATACGCTGGATAAAATCGGAATTGCATGGTAAAAGTTAAATTATATTGCATATGGTAACTGCTCTACCTTTGAGAAACAAAGAGCGGTATTCGAGTGCCCTCTGTGGTTAACTTGAAATTGTTTTGTTGCTAAAATGTATTTTCATAGTGAAATCAGAGGTCATCATATTAATTTATATTATATGAAATAAATTATTTTTATTTAAATGTACTTATTTATTATGCAACCATATCTTCTAATGTTGGCAGCACGGCGGCGCAGTGGTTAGTGCGTGTGCGGCACAGTTCTAAGGTCTTGGGAACCTCCTGTGTGGGTTCAAATCCAGCTACCGGACTTACTGTGCGGTGTTTGTATGTTCTCCCCGTGCTTGCGTGGGTTTCCTTCGGGCTCTCCGGTTTCCTCCCACATTCCAAAGACATGCATTTCAGGTGGATTGGCCGGTCCAAATTGTCCCTAGGTGTGAATGAGCGAGCGAGTTGTCTGTCCCTGTGTGCCCTGCGACTGGCTGGCAACCAATTCAGGGTGTCCCCTGCCCACTGCCCGATGATTGCTGGGATGGGCTCCAGCACCCCCGCGACCCTACTGAGGATAAGCGGTGCAGTTAATGAGATGAGATGAGATGAGATCTTCTAATGTTGTTTTAATCCCATGTGCCTTATATTTAAAGAAATATATCACAAGAGACCTTTTTTGGGGGGAAATCCGATCATTTTATCCATCCATCCATTATTTGCACCGCTTATCCTCAGTAGGGTCGCGGGGGCGATCATTTTAATCGATCTTAAATTAAAAAAAAAACCAAACCCAATCACAATATAACCCAACAAACCTCACAGTTCCACAATAGGTCTACCTGTTGTAACAGGCTGTTGTTGGTTTTCTTTGAAGAAACCAATGTTGCTTCATAGTGTGAGGTCTAATATAATCGAAATAATTCCACACAGATTGCCGCTAATAATTTATTGAGGGGCAAATCACGGTGTCATCCAAAGCAGACGCCTCGAGTCCAGGGAATTTGCAAATGCATTTCCATTGTCTGTAAGAGGTCCATCTGTTACATGACATGGCTTTCTGTAGACAAGGGAGTAGTGCTGTTTTGTGTTTCTTTGGGGTGGCTTAACCATTGCCCCAGAAAGAGAAAAAGAATCACATGTTGTGCATTAAATGAGTTGATGCAGGAATTTAGGCCACTTTAGCCCACCAAGCATAGACCACCTGCGAAGGCAGTTTCTTTATCAGGGACGAAAAAAGTGAAAATAGAGAAGGAATGGTGTGATGATGGTTTTGTGTTTTTTTTTTGCTTGTAGGTCCAAATTCAGCAAAATGAGATTGAGAAGTTTGTTTTAAGGACTTGGGTGACTTTCAGTCATTGTACAAAGATAACGGGTAGGCTGTACAGAAAAGTGAATAGATTCCTATCATGTGATCTACATCCAACAACCGGAGTAGTGGCAGCCATGCTGTATGGCAGGGGTCAGGAACCTTTTTGACCCAAAGAGCCATAAAAGCAAAAAATGTTTCAAAAAGAAATTGAGAAAGCCGCACCATATATTTTCAGACAAAATTCAACAAACTGCCAAACACGCTCTGTAGACAAAAGCTTATTGTTCAGCACATTTCATTTCACTGTGTGCCATTTGATGATTTAATCAACTGTATGAAATGATAATAATGCCAAATCCTGTGTCCCAAATCAATGTAAATGTACCATTTAACCTTCAGTTAAGAGTGTTGAGGCAAATTTTTGCCGTTAAATTTGTCCTTAATAACGGTTTCAAAACAATGTGCACGCAAAGTTCTTTTGTAAAAATGTCACAAATTACTGCAAACGATAAGCATATCGTCATATTCACTTTCGGTGTAGACTGCACTGAGCGAGAGAGAGAAGGTAGTGCCTTGCGCTGTGTGCAGGGATGCGCCCACCTGTACTGCTCACCCAATCAAAGTCGTTTGCCAGCGTTTTTATTAGTTTAAATGGTTTCTTATCAAACTTCTGCATTAAATTTCTTCGGCTTTATATGGACCAAAATAGGGATGAAATCACTCGACTTTGGAACGCCACCGAGAGATGTGCAATAGTTACATTTTATTTCGGAGCCATATGTACTCATGAAAAGAGCCATATATGGCTCCCGAGCCATAGGTTCCCTAACCCTGCTGTATGGGAAGGTGTATGTTAGCATTGTTGCTTATTATTGTGATCGACCTTTGAATTTATGGCCAGCAAAGATTTGCTTGGGTATATGCTGTCGTTAGACGAATGCTCCAGCCTTGACAACAAATGTTCACCGACGGACAAACAGGACCCATATGTTCCAGAGAGAAGCGTTAGGGGTTAAAAAAGGCTCTCGGGAACTTAATTAGGCCCTTCCCTGGGGTTGTATTGCAGGTGTAGGGCTATCTTTTCCTTCCCCTAGGGGCTGACAATGGAACATTTTCAGTTGAATTTTCAGGGACACTCGGGGTTTCTCCGGAGCTTGGTTCAGCTGGGGAAAAGCAAACGATTTTTGGCTAGGCTTTATGGTGCGTGCCATCTCTGGAGGTCACATTGCACCAAGTCAGGTTCTCGCTCTGCCCTCCATCACCAGTTCAAGTCAAATCATCTTTATTTGTATAGCCCTTAATCACAAAAAGTATCAAAGGGCTGCACAGACCGCCAATACTATTACCAGGTGACAGTATTTCGGAATAAACGTTGAATTCTCCTTGAAAACAAAACCATTAAGTCACAAAAAGTGATTTGAAGCCAATACCATAACAAATTCAGCTTTGCGCACTATAGACTCCACTCTGCGCTTGACACATTTGGAACGCTACGGGTGAAATCCGCAAAAGCCATATGTACCGATACTCATGTACTCATGAAATAGGCCATAGGTTTCCGACCCCTGACCTATTCGGACATTTAATCTGGAGTTTCTCTCAATCTGAAATATTAAAAACTGTGTTTACTTTTAGTGAAGTGACAAATTATACACGCAAACCTCGGCTTACTTACTTAAAAGCCTCATGTTCATTGTTTGATTTCTCTAAGAAATTTCCATTTTACTTTCTGCCCCCACTGCGGAAATACCAAAGTGGTATCCATCTACATATAGTGTAAATCGATTCTTATTGCAAGGACCAGAGCATCTTGTAAACAGACTGGATGCAGCGATATAGTATACTTTTGGAGCGGGGAGAAAACAAACATGTTACCTTCATTGATTTTGGTGAAGTGGCATGAATGGAATTATCCTTTATTTAATTTTAAAAAGTAAATATGGAAATGGCGTCATGGACTCACGTAACTATGTCGCTCTTGCTTATCTTCCTGATCGTATTGCCTGCAAAAAGCATGTGTATGGGGTTATTAGTTTGGCTGTAGTCATGTAAATGATTTATTCAGATTGCGACAAAAATCCCAATTCTGATTCCAGTTGGACTGTTCTCTGTAAACATAGTAACTGTCATGTATATACAGGTACATTCCACACACTCTTACTTTCCACATCCGCTTAGACCATTTGCTAATGTACCGTATACCTCTTTTTCTACCTCAATCCTTGGAAGTCTTTTGTTGCCTGGCCCAATACACCGACATACAGGGGGAGAAGGGTAGGCCCAGCTGAGAGCACAATAAGACGAAGATCAAAGGTCATCCAGCTGGCCAATCGCGGGTCCTTCTTTGTTGGTTGCTAGTGGAAGAGGGCGTCAACCCCCTTTGTGCCGTTCAGGGTGGGGCTCCTAAACAAGCAGGTCCACTTCCATCCCCGGTCCCGCTACTACCGCTGACCGCATTGCACTTCCTGCAAGTGGAGTACTTGCTTTTGTCCGCATATGTGCAATTAATATGCTGGGAACATTCCAGATTACATCTAATATTTTTGCCCTCTTTTGTATAGTATATAAAAACCAAAAGCATCTAATTAATACATCCGACAGAAAGCGCTAAGCCACGCCCATCATAGTTACGGTATCCATGTATGGAACCAACAACTAGAGGTAAGATCGGGCCCAAAAAAAGCACCCGAGCCCGACGCAGGCCCGAGGGGTATTAAACCCGACCCGGACCGAGCCCGACTAATTAACTGGATTTGCTGGCCCGGCCCGAGGGGGCCCGAAATTACATATTTTATTTATAAGGAGGGGTGATTTATGATAACAAATTAAACTCTGCCTTTTGTTACAACATCTAGGCCTAAGTTAAATAAAACTGTATAAACATTTACATCTTTTATATTTCTGTGTCTGCACTGCAGATGTTACATTAAGCGACAATCTGTCATTGACGGTTTTTTTTTTTTGAGGTAGCGAAAACATTTAAGGGCGTCCGTCATTTTGACGACTTGATCATTGGGCCATAATCCACAGCAGCAGTAGTAGTACGTCCTTAAGATTTTAGCGCGGCACTATCATTGAGGGGGTGTTGACGTGTTGTGCCCTTTTCCGACTCCTATGCAAATCCCCCCCCCCCCCCTGATCCTATTCTATATAAAACGCTTATTAAAACAATAAAGCGAGCTAATTATAATAATTGGGAGATCCTAGTCTATATAACGCGTTTATTTAAACAATAAAGCGTGATTTTATTCTGCAAATTGCGTTTTTTAACGCGGATGAAAATGTCACCAACGTCAATGTACACTTCCGACAAAAGCGATCGTATTCTATATAAAACGCTTATTAAAACTCTTACCAGAGTGCGTTTTCCTCGTCAGTTCTCCTCTCTTGAGTTTATCCTTAACTTCTTGTTGGTCCGACTCCATATCGGGGATACCAGGCCAAAATCACGCGAATTTGCGGAGGGGAAGATTATTAAGAGGACAGCATTCACGTCACGTCACGTGCACAGAGCATGCTCTGGCTCCGTTAAAAGCAATTACAGCTCCTTCTCCGTTTTATCCAAATTATTTATTTTATAACAAGTATTCCTTGGTCTAGTATCCATACATAGTTTAAGTATATATTTTTAATGAACATATATTTATAATTATTAATTAATTTAAAAAAAAAAAAAAAAGCAGGACCGAACCCGACCCGACCCGACCGTATGACTGACATTTCAGGCCCGACCTGGCCCGAAATTGCCTCGGGTTCGGGTTCGGGTTCGGGCTCGGGCCATGAATCTTAGCTCTAACCAACAACAGCAGCGAGCGACTCTTTAGTCGATATTCCTGATAGCATAGCCGTATCATTTCTGCCTTGTTATGCATACGTATTTCAAAAGACAGTAGGAAAGTGTCTCAATTAGTATAAACAAAGTCATATTCATGGCATCAAGGTGTCCAAAGACACTTGTAAGCATACCTGTCAACTCCACGGCTCCATGCCCGTACAAACTGTCGTATTTTCCCGTACAAAATACAAAATAATCGTACACCATATTTTTTTTTTTTTCGGAATGATGCATGATGGGAAATCCCTAGGCGGCATACGCATGCGCGCAGTAGCATCAAACCGCTCGCTTCGCTTGCAACGGAAAAAAAATGATTCCGAGATAGAGGCTTCCGCGGCAAACTCCTTTGACTTAATTGATTTGCCGTTTCGTGATAGTCGGTGTATACCGGATGGTACCCATCATTGACAAATTTGCGTTTTTCCGTACAGATTTCCTTTTACGTCGTACTCGTCTTAAAATGCATAAAAAACGTACTTTGTATGGCAAAACAGTACAGGTTGACAGGTATGCTTGTAAGGGTGGATGCAAAATGTTAGAAATGGATTTAGATTTCTCCGCTCTGACAGACTCTTACTGCGAACGTAAAGCAGGATATGTACACTGAATTGTTTTCCCTTCTAACAGACCGGAATGACTTTTAGAAATGTCTCACTTTTATTTCTTGGCGCAGCAGTTCATAGTCTATGACAGAACAAACCCATTCTGGCATTTTTTAAGGCGTGTCCCGGTTTCCATTTCATGGTAATATACCAAATTAACATAGCAGGTAAGAGTTACTGTACACGTCACGCTGTGAGGCTGAAAGGGTACAGCAGTATAACTGACCCAACAGCAGCTTGAACTTAAATTTAACAGAAATAACAAATTTACTGTAGAACAAATAACTTTGTTCCGGTTCTTGTCAATCATCTTGACGTTGAGTTAAATCTGAGGGTGATAGCATGCCTTTATCCACTTCAAACACTTCTCCAAATTAGTTTTTGGCTTAGGAAAAGGGAAGAACCTCACCACTTCTGATCAAAGTTACAAGTGCCCTAGGCACACCATCAAACCATTTTTAATACGAAACACTCTACTTACAAAAGTTTCAGGTTACAAAGCTATTTCCAGAACGAAAAACAGTAAATGTGTATGTAGAGATACCACTGTACAAGGGTGTGGATCACATTTGATACAAAAATGGACGACCTAAACGGGCCGTCACCGGCTCTTGTCATCCTCACGTTCTGATTGGGTGAGAAAAAACGCTGTCGGATCTATCAATTAACTCAACTGAAATGATAATTGCATCTGGTGGTGAAATTAATGTACCCGATGCAAATAGGTAATGGGCTGAAGGATACTTGAAGTTTGTTCAAGAGGGTAATGGAACACTTTTAGACTGGTTGCCTGACGACAAACATGAAAGTGATGCAGATTGAGACAGACAATTTTACATCTAGTGTCTTTGCATCCAGAATGTTGGAGAACTGAATTCAGAACTCTACATATGACAATCATGCACATAGAAAGACAAGGTAATAGCAGGCTAACATTTGTTAGTGTTGGGCCATTACTAAGGGAGTCCTTGATATACTACACCTAAAACTCTCACGCCTTGTTAGATATTTGTATGTGGCACCAGTGTTTTCAGATTCACCATCTCTTCTAGCTGCAAGATTGGTTGTATGTATACCTGTGCTAAAAACAAAAGATTTTAAATATGTTTTTAATTTTTCTTTACAAACTAACGCAACATCCATATGTTAAAAAAAAACACTTATTTTACATTTCCTTTTGAAGTTAGTAAATCTAAAAGCAAAATAACCCAAGTCAAGTCACTTTTATTTGTATAGCCCTTAATCACAAAACGTCTCAAAGGAATGCACAGATTACAATGACACCATCCCCTGATCTTAAACAGACATGCAGGCAAGGAAAAACTCAAAAGGCATTGGGTAACAGTACACAAAACATAGCGAACATCAATAAAAGAAAACATTGGTAATTCTTACTCTAGTGTGTTGTGAGAGATCATCAGGTGTGCCCTGAGAAATAATCCAATGTCACCTTTTAGAATTTAAAATGTTATAAAACATTTATGAACCATTTTCTGCAAATATTATGTCATCGTCAAGTGTCTGTGCTGTAAAAATAAAACATACTGTTCAGTGTCATGTTATAACATTTTTGGTTAGTGGTGTGCCACAAAATTTTTCCAATGGAAAAAGCATGCCCTGGCTCAAAAAATGTTAAAAAACACCGGGTTAGTTGTATCCCTTAGCCACTAGGGTCGTAGGGGCACCATTTCCTGTGGTGTGTCTTGGGCAGGTACAGCCTGGTGGCGCCCATCCCTCTCCAGGCCAACATATGTTTCCATATCAAACCGGGGACCTTTTGCCTGATAGGCGAATGTGCTTACCACTGCTCATACACTTCTATAATTTGTCACACATCATACAATACTCTCACACGCATACGACTACACTCTCACACACTCCCCCCAGTAGGGCCGCAACTAAAGATTATTTTCATAATCAAGTCAAGTCAACTTACATGAGGGCTTACATCGATGAATCAATGGATTATTGTTTTTTCCAGATTAATCGATGAATAGGATTTTTTAAATACATTTCTAATTTCCTCCTCTTTATTTAAATATTAAAATTTTGGATGGAGAGAAAAACAGTGCACAAAACAACAAAATATTTTGTAACATAAAACAAAATAATCCAAGTGTTTGTCAATTGACTTGACAATAAACAAAAATACATAGGAATGTCTGCTATACACCTGCTAATATGTTACTCTTTTCCTACCACTGTATCCAAAGATCATATTATATTTGGATTTATCTTACAAAACAAAAAAAGAAAGAGCAATACATTTGGATTTGTGTGAAAAATGTTTAATACACCTTTTTTTTTTTTTATAAAAAATGTAAGCAAACCCACTTTTTAAAATGTGTTTTTTGGGGTTAAATTTTGGAATATGATAAACATACCGAATATGAAAGTGATATATCCTCAATAATTTGCCCCTTGTTTAAAGCGGGTTAAACATGTCATTTTTATTATCATTATTATTTTCTACATTATTCATTTTATTAATTTCTGATTCATTTCTGTATTTCTGAAGCACTGTCTGTTTCCTAGAAAATCATTAACTTTGTTTCAGGATGAAATGGTCAAACACTACAAAACTCTCATGCCAATTTGGTTGGTAAATGATTTTAAAAATGTCTCAATCTTTTTATAGAAACGGTCTTGGAGCTCTGTGCCGGAACAAAGTGGTACTACAAATCCCAGTGTTAGAACGGAATGGTGTGCACTCTTAATTTCATTGATTTAACGTACTTGGTGGCTCATAAATCACTCGATACAACGAATCAATGATCTAATTAGTTGCCAATGCTTTTAATCATTGATTTTAATCGATTATATCGATTAGTTAGTGCAGCCATATACCCCACTTTCTCCCCCACAGCCCCCCACACTCTACTATAAACTCACTCGCCTGAGCTATTAAACTCTTACAAATTACTATTTTTTTCTCACACTCCATTAAAATTGCTATTACTATAGGGTTTTTTCACACATAGTGCAGTGAGCACCTCACTGCAAAGTGTTGTATTACTTTGGGTACTTTTGGTAACCATGGTGATGTACACTGATATCCGTGTACATGTTATACAGTGTGAACTCACACTGTAGTTGCTCCCAGTATCGTAGTAGGCGTGAGAAGGTATAGTAGTGTATGTGTGACAACAAAGTACCGTGTGTATAAGAGTATAGTAATATATGTAAGAGAGAGTATAGTAGTGTTTGTATGAGAGTATAGTGGTATGTGTGAGAGAGTATAGGAGTGTGGATTTGAGTACATTAGTGTGAATGAGAGCGTATAGTAGTTTTTGTGCATGGGTATGATTGTGTCTGTATGAAAGTATAGTTTTGCATGTGTGAGAGTACGCTGTTAAATGTGAGAGCAAGTGTGATTTACTACTCAAATGGTCTTTCAAGGGCAATACGGCAGATGAGTGCTTAGCGCGTCAGCGGCACAGTTCTGAGGTCATTAGTCAAATCCAGCTAACAGTCTTACAGGGCGGAGTTTGCATGTTCTTTCAGTGCTTGCGCGAGTTTCCCCCGGGAACTCTGGTTTCCTCCCAAATTCCATGTCAGGTTAGACGGTTGTTCCAAATTGTCCCTAGGTGTGAATGAGTGAGTGAGTTGTCTTTCTCTGTGTGCCCTGCAACTGGCTGGCAACCAGTTCAGGGTGTCCTCTGCCCACTGTCTGAATATAGCTGGGATGGGCTCCAGCTCCCCCGCGACCCTACTGTGAATAAGCGGAACAGATAATGGATGGATGAATGGATGGTCGTTCACATTTTTCTGCTTATGGTTAGCATTACACAATTGCTGGAGATTGCACAGATATATTCTACCTGAACTATTATGAATTATGTAACAGGGACTCAATGAAATTCGTTTTTTAATTAAATTAAAATCTTTGGTTTGCTAATAAGTGGAGTTAGCTAGCACGTTGGCATGGCTGTCAGATTTCTTATAGTATGTATTTACAGTAATCAGCCTCATCCTAGCCAACTAATGACCAACCTTACGATGGAATGTTTTGACTTCACTGGATTAATACAGATTAATTCACCTCAGGGGGCTAGAGTAAGAATATTTTGAATGTATGTATCCCAATCAAAGTCTTTTGTGATAAGACCAGAAGCACTTCTGCTTTATCCTCGGTTTTACCAATGCTGTAGTCGTCTTGGCTGTCATACGTGGCTGGGGATTTCTTGTACACAGCTTTTTCAGCAGAAGGTCTTGAAATTGCCTCAAGCGGACCGTGTCCGTGAAAAATATGGTTGGGATCGATGGTCCTGACCCAATTACTTTAAAGTGTAGAAATTACGGTTGGCTGGAATTGTCCTCCTGTCCTCCTGTAAACTGGCTGATGGTGGATTTGTGATACGCTGCAAGACATCAGATTATAAATGTATATGGTCTTCATCAAAGCGCTTTACAATGTGCTTGACACACACGTGCATACCGATAGCAGCGTCAGCTGTGCAAGGCAACTACATGCTTATCGGGGGGCATTAAGGATTCAGTGTCTTGCCGAAGGACACTTTGGCAACCTAAGACCAGCGCTTTACCTCCTGAGCTACTGCCGTCCCAATGAAGATATCTGAAATACACCTCATACATTATGGTAAAACACAATTTTAGCTGCAAATGTCATAAGTGTACATCGTGTTTGCTATTTGTAGGCTAATGGATGTTTAGTAATAGCAAAGCTAAAAATCGTTTAGCTCAGGCATGTCAATATATGGCGCAAGCGCTGGATACAAGTTTATAGTACAGTAGACACTCACAGTAAGGAGCGAAGACATCAATTACATTTGAACTTGCAAGGAGAAGAGGAGAGGACTGTACAAAAAAAACCCTCATGATGCAACATTTCTAAATTTGTTATCCGACGATAAGGTCCTCTTTTGAGCCTTTTATTTTTATTATAGGTTTAAAAAAGTACAACACCCTAAAGGATGGGTGTCAACCTTGCCATTCGGGGACTATTGCGGCCGTCGGGGGAAAATTTGAGGCCCCAGCCTTAATTTGAAAGTTAAAAAGGACTCTGTGTACTAAAGCGCCTCTTAGTGGCAAAATGAATTAATAAAAATAAATACTAATGATTTATAAAATCAGACTCCCCTCACCTACATAATTGTCAACAATCTTGCTACTACAGGTTCTCCGAAAGAGAAAAAACTCTTGCTCCCTTGCTTTTTTCCTTCATATTTTTCCTTTATTTACAGGTTCTTATTCTTTTATTTCTTCTTGCTTTTTTTAAAAAAAACTTTTTGTGTTGCTTTTTATTATGCTTTTTTCTTTCATTTTAAAATATTTTTCATCTTTTCTTTCTCCCTTTTTTATTTTTATTATTTTTATTTTTGTCCCATTATTTTGTGTTATTTTTTTCTCTTCTTTTTCTTCATTTTCCTCTTTCTTCACAAGAGGCTGCGCAAAAAAGATGAGAAGACAAATAGTGCTTTTTGGTCTCTTTGAGTCTCTGTGGTTTGTATTCTTTCTTGTGTTTTTCTGCAATCGCTTTCTGTTGCACGACACAATAAAGCGACATTTCGTGGTCAAATAGCCCACACAAATGATGGATTAATTTAGTGCCTATTGTATTTTTTTTTATTAAGTCTTGTTTTTTTATTTTTAGATCTTATTTTGTGTATGAATTTTATAGATGATATTTGAGAACACAAGACTGTTTTCAGAGCTATTCTTGTGACAAAAGCCAGAACCAGACTTTTTAGCCCCGGCGGCTTCTGAGTCAGTTGAGTTTGAAGCCCCTGCTTTTCAGGGTGTGGATTTCAAAGAAGAGCCACATTATTGGCCACTAGTTACAATGATTTAGTGCATAATGGAAAAAATAACAACTGACATCCTATGCAATCCTTGTTACAGGGGCCCAGAAACAGGCAAAATAAATATTTGATATTTCTGACTCGATTCGTGCACAGTGAGACTAGCAGTGAAAGTGACTGTACTTTGGTATTCCATTGTACAAAATACGGAAGCAGTGTCACTAAGAACTTCAGCACAACACAGGCTTGAAGCCGTTGGGTCAGAGAGACTGCGGCGATGTTTTGCAGCAAGTAACCATCGCGCTTGTGCACGCTAGCCAACTGCCCCCGAAGGGAAGTCCGGCTTAGATTAGCAGCGGCAGAACGCCGGTCTGCCCATTGGGTTCGGGTCATGTAGCAGCATTGCTGGCTTGCTAAAGACTGGAGAAGAAGGCGTGAAGCTTGCCTGCAGGCCTACAGCCTTACAGGGCATGAAGCCTTCGCCATCTACCATCTTGTCACTTATTATAGTGCCTGCGCCAGTGATTTTTACCAAATTATCATCATAAAAACAAGTCATTCATCACTCTATATAAAAGAAAACTGGAAAGGAAGATACATTCAAAAATAACAGAAGACGAGTGGTGGAATATACGTAAAACACAGTGCACATCTACTAGATCCCGGAATCTGAGGGAATTCGAATGGACGAATGTCGTCAGATTCTAATCCTCAGTCGGGTCGCAGGGGTGCTAGAGCCCATCCCAGCTATCTTCAGGCAGTGGGCAGGGGACACCCTGAACTGGTTGCCAGCCAGTCGCAGGGCACACAGAGACAGACAACTCACTCGCTCATTCACACCTACAGTAGGGACAATTTACCTGACAATCGTGTATTTGGGAATGTGGGAGGAAATCGGAGTGCCCGAAGGAAACCCACGCATATTTTCTTTTGTGTATTTTGTCTTTTATTTTTTGTGTTATTTTGCAATTTGATTGTGGAATATATTTGATTTAAATTGAAAAGCAAAGCAAGGAGCTCCAAAGTCTGAGAGAGGGAATTGTCGCCACTGTCGAACTGAAGTTTAAAGGACAATTGGATGAGCCTTGCTCATAACCTTTGGTGAGTTTCTGCCTCTAACATATTCTACCGAGCACAACTTAGATGTGTCGTTTTTGCTTCCGTCGTGACATCATACAGTACATCTGACAGATGTGCAGATCAAATTTAATGTTTCAATGAACTATTTTGGGAGAAGCCATGTTCAGACCCTTTTGTGTTAAAAGTTCCAGTAGTGTTCAGAAAGTTACTTGTAATGAATTTGAATAGTAATTGCATCCTGGAAGGGTGATTATCTCATGTGCGGTCCCTTCTTAAGGTTTGTCATTTTCCTCATGTTGAGGTTTTTGGGTTTTTCCATGCCCTCATGTAGGTTTTAAATCAGGGGATGGTGTAAATATTGTCTGTGGTTTGCAATAATCTGTGGTCTGTGCAGCTCTTTGAGGGCTATACAAATAAACATGACCTAATTTAATAATTCGATTTTTCTACTCGCATATTTGTTTTTTAAGTCTTATTAATGCTGTAATGTTATTATTTTATGTATTAATGATTTATTGAGTGATAAATTTTCCTATTCATTTTTTTGTTATTTGTTTTATGTTTTTTTTTTAATCTTGTTTTAAAACATAAAACAGTATTATAGTTTTATTGTCGCTTTTTTTGTTGAAATCCCAATGCAGCACAACTTCACTTTGACCCTAGCTCCCGCAGCCCTCAAGCAAATTAAGTTCGAGACCCCTGGTTTACATCATCCGTATGGTTTGATTGGCGTTCCATATACTGGAAATAGTAAAAATCTCAGTAAAAGGGAACCATATGTTTTGCTGATGACTGACCAGACTGGCAGGAGACTGGCCCGAGTGGGGGTTGTTATTGCTGAATGTTTTTTTTAACCACCTAATGGATCTTTGTCACTCTATTTAATGGACATCTCTGGAAAACATAATGTGTTCATAAGTGGATCAGGCGTAGGTAATTATAGTATTTATTCATGACAGAGAAAATATTTAGCTTGGTGCTCGGCACTCCTGTCATTAAGTGCATTTTCTAAAATACAACATTTGAAAATGAAGGTAAGTAAATATACTTGGTTTTTGGTAACACTCTCAGAGACATGTATTTGAATATGTATGATTAACACAAGTGTGTCAAATAACTCAGTTATGTTGATTTTAAATCCAAGTGCCAAGTCTAAAATCCACAATTTGGCCAGAAATCAAACGTGTGTCTCATCATCCGGTGCGCCTTTTATATGGATAACATTGGAAATGCATCCCGGTAATTCACAATATTCGTGTATTTATTGATCAGTCAAAAAGTATCGCTGCCGATGATAGCATAACAATGGACCCGGATAACGAAACCCTAACCACCAGGGACATAGGTGGCATATGAAAACGCATTAGGTCTTCTCAATACCACACTATACTACACGGCACTAAATATGAATATTAGAGAATGGAGAAAACAAAGTGATTCAAAATCGGTATAAAATGTAGTTTCACTTTTTTACAGCTCAAACTAAGTATTGTAATTGACAAACAGTGTGGTACGAGTCTGGCCATGATTGATATCATTCATTGGCAATGAACCTGACACCAACCTAAAATTTACAGTAATTTATTTCATTTATGTACTTTAAAGTCTGATTCATCATCAGATACAGACGCTCCCCTACTTACGACCATTCGACTTAAGGTAAACGGTAGATACGAACATTTTTTTTGGGATGTCGAAAAATATCCGGACATTGCTGTAAGTTAAATTTTGTATTGTGTGCACCTTTTTCCGAGTACAGGACAGCACTGTGTGGAGCTGTGAGAGCTCACCCATCATCCATACTGAAGAAGAAATCCGGCTTCTACTCCCTAGTTTGTTTGTAAACCTTCTATACTGTCTATACTATGTCTATACTATCTCCAGCACGCTAAGAACTTTAATATCTTGTGCATCCATTCAATATGTTTGGTGTAAAAAAGAGGCGAGCCTTTTCTTTTTAAATGAAAGTGGAATAAGAAAGCTTGATGCGGTTGAGAAAATGGTTGGATCGCTTTTTTTGCATCCACTCTCTACCACAAAGGAGGACCTCTTGAAGCGCATAGTAGTAAGTCAAACTCATGTTTATTTATCTTTATAGAACATATTGTTTTATTAAATTTTTATTTTTTTGAACAAAATAAGTTTACATATACAAGCCGTGTATATACTTGTATAAACCTTAAACATACAAAATATAGCACTGAAACATCTTACGTACAAATTCAACTTACAAACAATCTTTTGGAGCCTATCTTGTTCGTAAGTAGGGCAGCCTCTGTACACAAGAGTTGTTTCCCTCTTCTGCTTTTTTGTGTTTAGTTATTTTTTCTGGAAGACTTTCGGTTTTCTCCATTCTCTGTGACTAGTGCAGTGGTTGGCAACCACCGGTCCGTGAACCGGTACCTGGCCGTGGATCATTGGGTATCGGGCAGCACAGAAAGAAAAATAAAAATTGCCTTATTTTTTGTTCATACTGTATTTTTTCACAAATACATTTATTTTTCACCCCGAAAAAGACTCAAAGTTTGGGTGTGCATTACATATTGCTTTTATGGTAGTATATCACCTGCATTTGAGCAATGAATGATCAGTCAATAAATATTTCTTTTGATCAGGATTGGATGCAACGGAAACTAAACCCGGACAGCACTGGTGAGAGCACCTAATCCTTACCACAAGGCTATTAGGGCCGAGTTGACAGAGGAAAAACGATTAGAATTTATGTCATCATCATACTTTTTGACGGTGCCATGTCGTACAACGTTGTAATTGAGCATTATGGGAAAGAGTTCAGCCAAAACAACATCTTACAATGTGGTACAGTGAGTAAAAATAGGGTGATGACGAGATAAATGTAGTGCTCGAGGGATTACACTGTGGATTTGGTCTTATTATTGTAGTTAAATGATTAGCATTGTTATTATTGTTATTGTTGCTACTGTTATCCTTGCCCCGGGCATCAAGAATATGGTCAGACATTAAACTAGCCCATGGTAGCGAAATGGTTGCGGACCACTGGTCTGGTCGATAGGATACTGCTCTCTCCCTGCCGCGCCCAGGTTCAATTCCTGTTGCATCTAAAGATTTGCACTTACCGATCAATGAATGCAACCGTAGCCCTCACTGTAGTAATAATGCCATGCACTTTATACATGAAAAAAACATCTATTTTTGGGGGGCGCCCCCTTTAATCCGGTGTGTCTTAAAGTGTGGAAAATACGATACATATAATGTTACCCAATTTGTGACATACTGCTCTTGTAAAAGCCCCGAGTGATGTCACAGCTAATCTACTGGTCAGGCTCGGTTTCCGAAGTCATTCCCTCTGTTTCCTGAAGCTGTGACTCACCGTTGCTATGGTGAGGATCTCTGACAACATCAGCGCTGATGAGAAGCAACTGACTCCACATGACTCTCCTCCTTCCTACCGCTCCCTCTACGTCTCCATCGCTCGATCGGCTTCTTTCGTCAGCATCTCCTTTTTATTCACTCCTCGCCTTTGCTCGCCTTTGTAGGGGAGAAAGACAGCGACGTTTCTTCTCCATCGCTTTCTCTCACTGTTTTCAGTTATTGCTCAGCCAAACTTTAGTGCTGCTCAAGCAACCATTATATATTCTTTCAGTTTCTTGCACATGGTACTGATTATTGTAACAAATTACATTTTCTAGCCATTACATTAATTTATTTAAATTACAGAGCAGTGGAGAGTGTGTTAAATTGATTTCAAAAACTTGGAAGTAAATACATCCTACTAAGAAAAAAGGTGGTTTATTTCTCCTAATCTTAAGCAGAAGCAATAAAATGCTTTCAAAACAAAATCAGCCTCCTATGTTTCATCCACTGCAGCTGGGTACCAGATGTGGTTCCCTATGAACACAAAAACAGAAATGAGTTGATCCCTTACAAGAATATAGCTGCAAAACAATTCAATGTGCAACCATTCAGAACTTAACTGAATGCGCTGGAATCTAAGAAGAATGTAGTAACTGATCATGTTCTTGACTTCCGCAAAGTAATAATAGTCTTTCAGGAAATTTATTTTTTAAATTGTGGTTACATACAGTGGGTTTGTATTCTTTTAAAGACCTTTATGTAATGCGCAACCAAGAAAAAACAAAAGTAAAAAAACTACTGGTAGTAATGGTATTAAACCGAGAGTAGTCAGAAAATAATTGAGCAGCCGACAGAAAGACCATACACAGTAATCAACGCAGAGCAGAAAATTATCGGTTGCTCTTTTCCCAGTCTGGAGGAGGACATTGGAAAGTACTATTTTCACCTGGCCACCAGTCTTTTACCTGTTACCCTCTGTTAGGCACTACAGGTGACCTACAATGAGGACCAGCAGGCTCAGAGACCGTTTCTTCCCCACGACCATCACCACTCTAAAAAATCACAGAAGACTGAAAAATGTATATCTTGCCAGTTGCATTGAAAAATGGTTACTTGTATCTTTAGGTGAGGTAATGTTATGTAGAATGAATGCCAATTTTTGGACCTACTAATATTAAAAGATAAATCCTTATTTGATAGTATTTTTGATTATTGTTCCAATTAATATATTTTTTAATATTTTTTTTTTTACGACTAAGAGGTGCTAAATACTAGACAGTGTCCTTTCAAATTCAAATTTGTTTTTAAAAGTATGTATGTTTTATTTTTTTAATGGAGCACTGTGTAATTTGTAGCGCCACCTAATGGTACAGAAAACTTTTATTCAGTAAAAAAACCCATTAGCTACATACGCTACCCTACTTACGAACAAGAAAGGTTCCGGACGATCGTTCGCAAGATGAATTTGTAAGTTGCTTTAGTGCTATAATTTGTATGTTTAAGGTTTATATAAGTATATTTGAGGCTTGTATAACTAACCTGTATTGTTTTGTACTAAAAAAAACATTTCATAAAATGATATGCCCTATAAAGATAAAAAAAATTAGGTGTAACTTACCTTTGGAAGATGTGCTTCGAGAGGTCCTCATCCGTGGTAGTAAGTGGCCGAAAAAAAGCGTTCCGACCATTTTCTCGACCGCATCAAGCTTTCTTATTCCACTTTCATTTCGAAAGAAACGGCTCACCTCTTCTTTACACTTTACACCAACCATATTGAATGGATGCACGTGATACTAAACAATAAAAATGTCAAAATTTTTAGCGCACTGGAGATAGTATATACATAGACAGTATAGAATGTTTACAAACGAACTAGGAAGTAGAAGCCGGATTTCTTCGGTATGGATGCTGGGTGAGCTCTCACAGTGCCACACGCTGGTAGCGGCGCAAAGAAGCACTACAGTCCTCTACTCGGCAAGAAGGTGCACCCAATACAAAATATAACTCAGATATTTTTCGACATCCCAAAAAAATGTTCTACCGTTTATCGTAAGTCGTAAGTGGGGGAACGCCTGTACTAGAAGAAAATAAATAAACTATCATACCGACGTTTTTTTGATAAAAGAATAATCATAGGTCTAGAAATGTTTATTTATTTTATATTGTGGAATTCTTTCATAGAAGTTACCGCCATGTTTGTCCGGCATCTTGCTGCTGCCCTATGCTCTGTGGCACTGGTTTTTATTTGCATTAGAAAATACGGTGCCAATACACTGGTCAAATATTACACACTGGTGCTTTAAGTGCATTTGAATAGCTGTTATCCGACTATACTTCATTAACGGTTATTAGGTTGATACGTAGACAGCTCAATAGTTTTCTAGTTTCTGCTTTCGCGTTTTCTGCCCCCACCCCCTCTTTTTTCCTGTCTCGCTTCCATTTCCTCACAAGTCTTGGATTTCTTCAACTGTCTCTCTTTGGCCCTTGCGCTCTGTCTGCTTTTTCTCTCGCTCTGAGAAGGGAAGTAGCATTCACTGCCTGCAGGCTCCCAGTGGAACAAATCCCCTTTTGTTTGTCTCCCCTGGAAGATGAGTAGTCTGTCCAATGAGCAATCCGTGCAGGGGGATTCAGTTTTTCAGTGCCAAGGCAGCCACTCAGAATGGCTGTAAATTAGCCAACTTGTCCCTGAGCTTCTTCAAGGGCGGCCAGATTGGCAGGTAGCATTGTGAATTTCGATTTATACCCGATGAAACACTTTTCTTTTGGTCAGCCGGGGTACAACCGGTGAATTATTTTTGAATGTTTTTTTAATTATTGAACTTCTTGAACTATTGCTAACAACCTGTAAAATTTGCTTTCTCAACTATTTCTCCAAAACAGACTCCAATTTCAAGGATAATAGAAGCGTTAATAGCAAGGCTGCCACTAATGAATATTTTCATTGTCGATTATTTACCTATTATTAAATTTAAAAAAACAATGATCACCTGAAAAGTCTGTGGCATAAGTGCTTAACAATACACAAAATTTGAAATCAAACTGTTTTAACAACTGACGTTTGTCGTTTTTAAGTCAGGTCACATTTTTTTGTATAGAACTAATCACAATATGTATCAAAGGACTGCACAGGATTACAATCACACCATACCCTGATCTTAAACCAACATGCGGGTAAGGAAAAACTCAAAACCTTAGCACGAGGCAGATAAGAAACCTTGAGAATGGGCCTCACAAGTGGTAATCCCCCTTACAGGATGACCAGGATGCAATAGATTTAGCATTGCGTAACAGTACACAAAACATAGTGAACATCAATAAACGAAAACAATAGGTCATATGTCGAAATTTGTCCAGAAAGTGCATGACCGCAACGACGCTCCAAGCCTGTAAACTAGTCCAAAAAGTCAATGAAACTAATGACTCAGCTTCCCATCTATGCCGGATGGTTGATGCAGGCGTTAACATTCTTCATGTCCAGAATCATCCTTCTCCCTCATATTACCGTATTTTAACCTTTTAACAACTGATGTTTGATCTTCAGATTGCATGCATTTATTTTCAAACACATTGTCAGGCACAGTCTGGCCCAAGCTGTCTTTTATAGCAAAATATACGCATACAAAGTTACAATTAATATAATCAAAACCATTTCAGCTTGAATGTTACTTGTATCCTACCGAGGCGAGTCAGACTCTGTTTTGTTTATCTTTCTCTTAAAATTTCCACTGCTTTGCTAGTCTTTTTATTTGTTATATCCAGGCTAAAATGCTCCCAGACTTTAGAAGTTTTGACACGTGTACCATAAAACTTGGACCATAGAGTACATAAAGCCGGCGTAATTCACCATTACGTCACCTGACCGTTTACAACTTCTTTGAATGTCTGCGAAAATGGCTTTGTTATATCAAGGACAATCCATAGAAACCAAACGTGTGAAATATTTACTCCAAAACACACGATAATGCTGAAAGATAAATAGAAATCCATCTTAAACATTTCTGCTTTGTTGGACATTGCTTCTTGTAATCAGTTCGTTTCACCACATTATTTCGGTTTACAAATAAGCAGACTCGTTAAATTTTTCTCGGTATGGTAGTTAGCGTGGCACAGTTCGTGTCACGAACCTGGACAGGAAACAGGAATGGAGGACCCAATCGCGTAACATACTCAGTTTATTAGGGAGAGGAGGAATGCGCGCACACTCGATCCGAGGATCGATGGTCGCGGAAGTGGATTTAAATCCGGACAAAAGAGTTGTCAAAATCAAACAGATCAGGCCAAAAATAAAACCATAAAATCAAACACAGGCAAAGTCACAGAACTAGGCATTTCACACAGAGTTTAACAGGAGTCTTGCAGACGCTCTGACAACTAACGGCTCAAAGGACAGCGTTTAAGTACTCCCAAGGAGCAATCTGTCAACACATTTCAGCCGGTGTCCATGGGGGGGATTGCCTTGGCAACCGTGACAGAACCTGGCGCCACACGACTGGGACCAATTGGGCGCCATGGCAATTGTGACAGCTCTGAGGTCATGAGATCGAACTTTCCTGTAGGGAGTTTGCATGTTCTCCCCGTGCTTGCGTGGGTTTCCTCCGGGCACTCGGGTTTACTCCCGCATTCCAAAAACATGCATGTCAGGTTAATTGGCCAGTCCAAATCATCCCGAGTTGTGAACGAGTGAGTTATCTGTCTCTGTGTGCCCTGCGACTGTCTGGCAGCCAGTTCAGGGTGTCCCCTGCCAACTGCCTGAAGATAGCTGGAATAGGCTCCAGCACCCCCGCGACCTTACTGAGAATAAGCAGCGCAGATAATGGATGGATGGTACTTAGCCCTACCCTTTTGATTGACACCGTTTCCATGTCCATGCTAGTTCTATTTATGCACAAAGTGCAAATTTACATTAAACTTGCGTGTTACGTGAAACTTGTCTCATCTAACCTCGGGCGGCCATTAGAAAAATCCATAAATTAGGTGCATCATACCATAAGCCGCAAGGAAAAATTCGTGGCTAACAATTCAAATTTTACGTCACTTGATGTTGACGATCATTTCGGTATGTTACCGCTCGAGACAGAGATGCTATTTGCTCATGAGCGACTTTCAGCAGAGATAATATTCAAGTGGAAATGCCTCACTCTGCTGGAAAAAAAGTGTCTGGCGACAATAATTGACAATAAATTCCATTGTCGACTATTCCTTTTACAGACTTTGATTGACATTGTCGACAAATCGTTGCAGCTGTAGTTTTAAAAGCCGACCAATAATCAAAATGTTCTGTTTGAACTAGTGGTCTCCCATACAAAATACTATTTTTAGGAATTACTTTAGCATGAATTGAACTTTAAAAGGATGCGTTTTTGAATCTTAAACATATATGCTGAAAATGTTATGTATTTTGGTCACATCTAAAGTTTTGGCTGGATTACCACCAGTAAGTACCTCTTTTAACTATACAGCTAAATTTATTGTTATTTATTGTCCTAACTTACACGTTTTATTGACTTTGTGATATCAAATTTATGACATTTCTAATTCTCCATTCTCTTCTCAAAAATATTTATAGTTTATAGTATAGTATAGTTTATTTTCCCTTTTGTTCGACACGTAGCATGTTACTCAGGGGCGGCAGTAGCTCAGGAGGTAGAGTGCTCGTCTTGGGATCAAGGGATCCCAGTTCGAATCGCGGCTCGTCCGTGTTACATGTCGAAGTGTCCTTGGGTAAGACACTGAACCCCTAATACCCTCAATAAGCAGGTTAGCGCCTTACATGGCTGCAAGGCCGCTCTTGGTAAAGCGCTTTGGGAAGTCATTGACTTGAAAAGCGCTATATAAATGCAGATCATTTACTCTTTGATAAAGGGCTACACAATTAAATGTGACTCAACATGATTTGACATACTACAGTCACATTGTTTTCTTAATAGCAAATATCCAATTGTGATGTATCCGTCGATAATGATGCTTAAGACACAAACTGGAATTTTACCAACACCAAGTCCCACATTTAGTATCTTTAATCCATAACAAGAAGTTTATCCAGTAACTTTTGTCAAAGTTGTTTTCTGCCTGTAGCGATGGTATAATTGTATCATGCCTAATCTGATTTTCACACAAAACCATAGCCGTCATTGTCATGTAATCCCCACTACTGATCCAGTGGTGAGTATAAAAGATTAGTCTGCTAAACGGCGCTGAATCATTATTATCTTGTTGCCACTCTTATCACGATGAATTCATGTCATCCTTCTTCAAATTAGTAGACCAGCCAGAACTGTTTAGAATTGATTTTTCTATTAAGTTTCAAGGCTGAACAGATTTCACATCATTATTCTCAACATGATCTTTCTGATATCATCTTCTGAGTTTTGAGTGACTGAGCTTTGCTGAAATAACCTCTCTGCACAGTCTAATCAAGATTTTTCATGCTTTAAACGCCGGTTTCCATTGCTACGTGCCCCGCTTCGACCAGCGTGCCGACCAACTCCCTCCGGCGATATGCTCAGAGAATCTCAGCATGTATTGGAGATGCCAGCATGACACAGCTTGCAGGTTGTGTGATGTAATTAGAACAGGACGGCCTGATTAATGTCGCCTGTCTTCCTTCATGTCTCCGTGGCGCTTGTCATTCCCAGTGGGTTTGGAGCCATCTTCCTTCCCGTCACGCCTGGTCTCCTGTAATTGCTCACGGGAGGTTAACAGTGGGAGGACTGCTCGGGCGTGGTGGGATCTTGGAGGAACAGTAGAAGGAGGATGGTGGTAGTACTCCATCACCAGATGGCTTCTGACTCTCTCTGCTCGTGTGCACGTGTTGTTGTGTATTTTTCCTCATATGTTGCTTAGTCTGTACCACATAAGGGGCTTGTTCTTGGTCTGCATTCCGGATGAAGCACAGGAAAATGTTGACCCCACCGTCTCAGCTGCACACTCGGCATCTTTAAAGACGTTCCCCTCTTACACAACATTCTTTCCGTGGCCTCTTTCCGGACATTATATTTACATCCTAACAGCTAACTCCCATAATACATAATTCAGAACCAGCCATACAACACAGCTAGAGAATAGACAGTAGCTACTGTATGCTTGCTTACAAAACCTCTATATCAGGGGTTGGGAACGTACGGCTCACGGACCAGATATGGCTCGTACTTGGGTACATCTATCCCCTAGATAAATTAGGGGCTTTAATTATATTTTCTGTGGCTTTCCAATTTTAGTGTAGGTAAAGCAGAAGCAACACAATAAACCACACGTTTGGTCCAAAATATATTGGGCACAGTTTCAAGTACAGTTTACACTCATTGTGTTACACCAACAGACTCTGTAAGAAATTCTTCATGTGGAAGCTTATTAAACAATATATGTTGACTGTTTAGACACTTTATGATGAAAATCCACAGAGTTAAATGTTAACACTCAAGAATGCCAATCAAGTACCCAAAGCAATTTAAATGGGTGAATGGTAGGGGTGGGCAGATTTCTGGCCTACACTGAAGAATTTCATTAAATAAGAAAAAGGGAAAGCAATAAAATGCACATCTCTTTTACAATAGATAACTCTAACCTGTGAGCAATGGTGATGGACCCACCTGGACCTTAGGCATGCCATCATCTACATCAAGGGTTCACCTACCTTTTTAAAGCTGAGAGCTATTTTTTGTTACTGATAGTTGTGAAGGGCTACAATTTTAATATTCATTTCTAAATGTACTTATCTTATTTCTTTATTATTACCAGTTTGTAAATATTTAAAGTTAAGTCAACGACAAAGAGAATGTTAGTTGGAAATCCATATTACTAGAAAATGGCTATGACCCACTGGTGAGCTATTTTCAGGACCTGTCTGCTGGCTTCTAAGGTGTTCTCAGGGGGATTGCCTGGTGCATGTGGGCATCAAGCCGGAAACGCCTAATATACATTGAGTATCTGACTGAGATGGGAAGCTCTGTTATCGCCATTTTGGATTTTCTGCACAGTTGCAGTTATTGTTTATTTTTATTTTTGATGTTGACTCTGTTTTGTCTAAGAGTTCCCATGCAACATCCATTGCATCTTGGACATCCTGCCAACGAGATTAACTCATGCGTGGCCTCTTCTCAGGATTTCTTATTTTTCTCATGCTGGGGTTTTTGAGTTTTTCCTTGCCCTCATGCAGGTTTTTCAAAACAGAGGATGTAGTAATTGTAGCCTGTGCAGCCCTTTGAGGCTTTGATTAAAGGCTAAACAAATAAATGTGACTTGACTGACATATCCATACAAAATTTCAGGTTCTGATGTGACCAGATAAAAGCATCTTACTAATGTAGGCTCAGATTTTTAGAAAAATAATTCATGAATACAAAAGGATTTAGTAACAGGTAATTTACAGAAAAACATCAACAATGTTTCCCATAAGTAACAGTCATCAAATCTACTCTAAAGCCGGCTAGGCAACCCATCCCTAATCTAAAGTGTTAGCTGAAAACAAAACAAGAAAGAAAAGTGACACAGTCTAAATACCCACACGTGGAGTGAACCGCAACAACAGGACATGGTGCTAAGAGTATGAAATATTAAATGTAACAAAAGCTTGGCGTTCATGCTGTAAGTAAACAATGTAGAATAATCCAACAAAGAGGTTAAAGTGCCTTTATACAGTGGTACATCTTCTCAAGAATTTAATCCATTCTGGAAAATTCGTTTTGGTGTCACGGTTGCCATGGCGCCCAATTGGCCCCGCCCGTGTGGCACCAGCTGCGGCTCATTGACAGATTGGCTCTCTGTCTATTCAAGCTCAGTGCTCTCATTTTTTTGTCAGTCCGTCAACGAACTTCTGCCCCGCAAGACATGGGTTTTGACTCGGTCCTGTTCCTGTTGGTATTTCCTGTCCGGTATTGTTCCCGTTTATTTTGTCCCATTTAATTTTGGTTTCCAGTTTTGTTTCCGTTTATTTTCGATATCCTGTTTCATTATCTATCCTGTCTGTCCCTTCCTGTCCGGTATCGACCCCTATCTGTCTGATATCAACTTGGGCAATTGGTACCCATCTCATCGGCCTCTGGCTCCCTATCCCATGGCACGCCAGACTGCTGCCTAAAGTGCATGACTCCCCATTTCCCATAAGATAAAAGGCTTGTGTAAGTAGCGTCACGTGTTCGGGTCCTGATCCCGTTCTGGTTCATGACATTTGGGAGTAGCTTCATTAACTGAAAACTTTGTAAGAAGAGACGCATTTTATATGTAAATGCACTAATCTGGTTGTTTACGTTCAGGATACTGGGAGGGGCCAATGCTTACTGTACTGTATTTTCTATTGTATTCCGAAAGGCCTTTGTAATTAAAGGCAATAGTTGTATGTCGTGACATTCATAAGTAGAGGTACCACTGTACTTTCATAGTCGATAGAAATGTGTGACACAACATTGCACTCTCCAATCGAGAGCAAAAAACACAGAACGGGAGCTCCATGTAAAAAAACCCGATCTGATCATGTTACTATCAAAATACCAATTTTCTGTAAAATGAAAACTGTCAGATTCTAATTTCTCCCATTATCAGACATTAGCCTTTGCTTGTAGGTTTGTGTATGTAGGTCTTGTGCCGTGCCACACAATCTGTCCCTATCCAATATGCACACTGGTAATCAACCCTGGAGGGTAAATACATGGAAGGCTTGGAATAGAGGAGTTATAGGACTGAAAGGAGGGCGCATGGTCATATTTTATTGCAAAGGGGAACATTTACATGCCTAATTAGCACAATGCAATGCAATCTTTGTCATAGTTAGTCGAAATCAGTTTTGTAACATACAGGTAAAGGTTGTTTTGGAGCTGAGAATTACATATTTGTTACTGATTAAAGCAAAGGGCTACCAGTCTAATATCTATTTCTGAAATAACAACTGTTTTCATGTTATTACTATGTTGTTAATGTTATGTTATTGCTGGGTTTATTCATTAATTAGTTGGGCTTAAGTAGGCTCAGACAAAAACACCTTCCTTAAAAAGACTGGTTGATCTAAACTTAGTCGGTAGTTCAAAAAATGTATCATCTATTATCAAGAATTTATTATCTACGAAACAATTACCTGTTTGCTATTTGGGAGCCAGTCCGCAGGCACCATGTTGGTGCTCCCTGCAAGACAGTAAAATGGCACTTTCCTATTAATTTTAGTTTTAACTACAGTCAATATTTCCTCCAAATCTACTTAATCGTTATATTTTGCATTGCAGGTATTCAAATACGTTATTTATATCGTTATTTCTGATTTTTTATTTTTTGAATCGATTAGAAATCCAGGTGAATTAAATTTGTTACCAAACTAATTCCAACAAAACAAAGGGCATGCCCCAATCATGATTACATCACAGTATTATGTAACTTAAACGGCACAGTGAATTTTTTTCAAAGAATAAAATAGTAATCCCTTTAACTGGTTAATCAGAGATTTGAGGTACTGTTCCAGGAAGATCTTGTCTGCTCATCATCTAATTTTCAGTCTAAAAGACGGAACCAATTACAATTAAGGAACATAACAACTCCCCTGTTCGGATAAATGAGTAAAAAGTCTTTCTCTCTATCTCTTTATATACACTCTAATGTTCAGTTTTTGGTAAATCAATGTATACAAATACTGACAATAGATTGAGATTGATGTGCTTCTGGAAACCTCCCAAGAATACCCTAGAGTGGGTTTAGCCCAATTAAATCAAACAATGACACCATAAACTGTACCCTAACTGCTCAGATGCTCCACTCCCTCAGACATCTACATTAAGTTTGGAATGCCTTAGACACCCCTAGTATCCGTAATGTCTGCTTTTGTTCCCTTTTGTGTTGACTAATTAAACTTGACTTTGTTTTGAGTGAGTCAAAAGATTTGACTGTGACTCACTGCACCAGGCCACAAAAACAAAACGAAGATAAATCCTTATGACAAGGATATTTTGGGGCACTATTGTGAGCCACATTTCTCCTTTTGACAGATGGTAGAGTGTTATGTGTGTTTGCCTGCAATTGGTTAAATAATTGAGGGGGCAGGGAGGTTGTAGGTGTGGTCAGGGGAATTTTTTAGTTCTAGAATACATCTACTGATGTACTTGAACACATTGTCAGTAATGTTTCCTGGGTCCTTGGGTGTTTCGGGTCTCGCAACATTATACATCTTCCCACAGGTGAGCCAGCCACGGGCGATCAACCCAGGGACTTGTATTCAGGTGGCATATGCCTGAGCTGATGGTTCTATCTAAACCCAGAGCCATTTAGACGCTTTTTCAGCTGCTTCGGTGGTGTTTTTGATGGCTATGCTCATTGCTGTTCCTGTAATGCTCAGGGTATTTAAAGTTTTGTGGAGTGTATGCCTCGCAAATCTGCTGCCAACTTCGATTGGCATACAAATGCCTTTCAACCCTGCTGCCAACAGTCAATGACCAACAATTCGTACTTGGTCGTCTTCCTGTATTAGACTTCCCATGGCACCGTCAACTCCATCAACAAGATGTTCTTGGTGCTCTCTGAGACCAATTGGAGGTCCGGCTTCAGGGTGGTGCTGACAATATGCTAGGGGAACCGCAGCTCCTTCTCCAGGTTTACAGAGCGCTACCAGTCCTGGGCCATTGCCAAAATCCCTGCTGGTACCTTCTTGCACCCTGTTCTTGGCTGGGCTCCTTCTCTGACCAAATAAGTTACCTTCACAGAATGCCTAGACAACCCTAATCCCAATAAAGTCTGGTTTTGTCCCCTTTTCTGCTGACTAATTTAGCTTACGTTGTTTTGCTAGTCTAGGGAATTGAACCAAAGAAACATGACTCACTGCACCAAGCCACAAATACAAAAACAGAAAGACTCTTTATGACAAGGTGGTTTTTGGGCACCACCGTAAGCATTTCACCCTTTAAAAGATGGTGGAATGTGGCGCGTGTTCGCTTTCATTTCGTTAAATAATTGGGGGGATGGGCGGATGGGTGTGTGAAAAGGGGTGGTGAGGTGTGGGTAAAGGTCAGCAGAGGCACAGCTGGTGAGATCCCCTCTCCAACCAGCTGCTGCCTCAAAAGAGTCTGTCAGCGGCCTGCTTGGCAGCCCGACTTTACATGTCCTCTCTTTTTTTGTCCTGCCCCCACCTCGCCCTCTGTTACACAGCACACTAAGCCCAGCTGTTTCTAAAATTGCCGCTACCAGGAGGTCAAGGTGCCCTCAACATTTAGAAAAAAAATAAAAATATGAGCAATTGGCTGGCACTTTTATGCCACATGAAGAGTCTCACCAATTACAGGTTTGGGCGTAGTGCTCTGCAGGAGATTTTTTCTTCGTTTTAATTTTGTTATCTTGCATGGGAATTCATTTGACCTATTAGTTACAACTGATTGCCAATCATGGTTAACCTTTCTTTAGAAATATGTTATCATGTCAATGGTCCTAACTTGAGAAATATTTAAGTCGCCAAAGAGTCAGAGCAGAGAACTTCACTTAAATGTAATTACCATACATCTATTATCATAAGGATCCGCAAGAGAAAGGTGTATTTTTGCATTGTCATCAATTTAGTGTATTCAGAACAGATTACATATTTACGTTGGTTTTGCCATGTCCTTTGGTTTCTTCCTGGACAGCTTTGGATTTTTTGCCATTGCCCCGTTTCGTTGTTGGTTCCCAGTTAGCATTACTTGTTTTTTTGCTCAGGCAGCCTTGCATTTTTCCGCTGCGGCTGCCTTTCGTTGATCGTCCCGGTTTGCTGCTCTTACCTCTCTTTCTGTTATTTTTGCCAGTCAGCCTCTTTTGGGCTGCTTGCTCTTTGTTGTACTATTACTGTATCCGCCTGCAACACAACGTCAAGTCATTCTCCACAAAAATTACTAAAACTTTGCTTAAAACACGTCTAACCTCTTTGACTAATTAACACGTAGCACAATACGACAACTGGCTTTCTAGGATGATGGTGTTCCTCCGATGATGTCACAGCTAAGGATGATGGGTAGGACATGCTGTCTTCAAACTGCATTTTAATTACAATTACATATTGGAAAATAATTGAAACATACAGATGAATTGTATATACATGATTTTATGGAAAAACCTTTTGCTATTTCCTCACATTTTGCATTTTTAAGAGTTTTGGGGAAAAGCTGAACAACTCACAGACACCAAGCAGGCTTGAATTCATCAATCACCGCGCTGGTGGCAGCCCACTGCCCATCAACCCACCCCTCTCCTTTCCAGTGCTATTGTTCTAACGATGACAAGACCCACGTGCCCCCCCATTCAGCTTCCTGGTGGGGGGTAGGCGGGTTCTTTGTTTGGCGGCCATTGTCCCAGACACGCGCTCCCATTTGATGGACACACGTGCTGATAAAAGAGAAAGGGGGAAGAGGAGGAGGAAGATGGGAGGTGGGGGTCCGCTGAAGGCCATTCTTTTCAATGGTTGTGGCGGTGAAAAGACGTGACGCGCTGACCATCTGTGGTGCACGTCTGTAATCTCTGGTGTCTGCATGCATGCACACACACACATTGAGTGTGCAAAAGAATCTCCCCCCTTTTGTCTTGCCACACTTTGCTAAGGACACAATGCATACGAGGGAGTTTTGTTCGCCAGTGACGTCTATGGTATGGCGTAAAATCACTAAGAAGAATGAGAAGATTGGATTGCATTTGCAAATTTGGCTTACAGTGTTACCTCTTAATACGAGCATCTCTAAACAGAATTGTTTATATGCGAGTTTTATTTGCAACACAGTTTTTGCTCTCTATACGAAGGAGAATCAGAGTCATGAGCAGTTTTAGAGGCTACCACTAGAGACAGCTCACAGCTCGTGACTACTCACTGGCAGCATCAGGGGTCCCTGTTTTCACTTCTCTTGATATACATGTCAACCTCAGCCAATTGTTCCCCGTATTTATGATTTGCGGCAGTGGCTCAGGAGGTAAAGCGCTCGTCTTGGGATCAAGAGATCGCAGTTTGAATCCCGGCTCCTCCGTGTTGCATGTCGAAGTGTCCTTGGGTAAGACACTGAACCCATAATACCCCCAATATGCAGGTTAGCGCCTTACATGGCTGCACGGCCGCTATTGGGAAATGTGAAGCACACTGTAAAGCGCTTTGGGAAGTCTTGACTTGAAAAGCGCTATATAAATGCAGATCATTTCATTTCATTTCATGATTGCAATTTCTCTTTTTAAGCGATACTAAACATTACAAACACAACGCAGCAACTATTTACTCACAACAAGACAGACGATATAGAATACCGCATCAATATAAGCAATATACGATGATGTTGTCATCTGCTACCAGTAATCGAGGTGGTTAGGATTAAAGCCTAAATTGGCGAAACGAGATTGGTCTTTATAAAAAAAAATATTTTCCTGTATAAAAATTGTTATACAGCATACACAATTTGAAATGATCAAAGAATGGGGAAACCAGGTTCCACAATAGTCTTGTCCCCCTGGCCATTAGACTGTTAAATGGTCACTCAAACACATAGTAAATCTAAACTGCTGCTAATCTGTACATCTGTGGGTTCTGTTTGACTTTTTGCACTACTGGCAGTTCTGTATTGCTAGCCACTCCTTGCACATCTGTTTCTCTGCACTATCGTACTTACAGTGTTATTGTTACATTTTCATTGTTCTGTTTACCTGACTTGTTTACCTGATTGCCCATCTTGCACATCTGGTTGGCTACTCCTCTTGCACTATTTGCGCTACTGTAAAATACTATACATAGCCATAATTATTTAGTATATTATTAGCACTCAATACTACAACTCAATACAACATTTTATTTATATCTGTACATTCAAGGAAACTGTGCGGGTCAGATGTATCGACATTTCGTTCTGTATACACGTGTACTAGAATGACAATAAAGTAGATCTGAATCTGAATCTGAAAATGTATAGGTTGAAAGGTATGCGATCTCCGTCACTCCTCCTTGAGATAAAATCGAAAGCCTTTCAACGGTGCTTTGATTGCCTCAATCCTGCCTTTGCATCCAATGCTAAGCAAATGTGATCAACAATGTGTGTCAACTGATTAACCAATTCCCAAATACTATAATTTACCACTGTAAAACACAATAAATTACGTATGTACACTATTAAAAAAATAAAAGCAATAAGCAGCCCAGTACCAAACGACCCACATCCTTGTACCGGTCCGCAGCCAGGATGGTTGTTGTTTTATATGTATTTAGTCTTCACTTGGATGCTTTCAGGGTGACGGGAATGGACTAGTTAGTTTTCAATCATTTCCCATCAGGAAAATTTTCTCATTACACAAGCTACAAGCACAATTCTGGAACAAATGGGCTCCTATGAAGAAGTACCACTGTGTTTCGTGTTTGTCAGTAGTAGCTTTGAGTTCTGTGTCAAATGTTTTCTACTAATGTGCCAGTACACTGTTTCCCTTGTCTGCCGTCCGTTTTCCTCTATGGCACTAAGTGACCCGGTCTACTTGAAGGTCTTCACCTCTCTTGTGTTTCTTCTACGTCATTCCAGGAACCCACTACATCCCGTTTTGTTCTCAGAAGTTCCCGGAACTGGAAGTTCCCAAAATAGACTACTGTACATACACCAGAATCAACGACAGTGGAGGCGAGTGTTCCACTCAGGCTTTGCTTCTTTCAAGCAGGGTTTTTTAGTTGAGTTCTGCACCAGACAGTTACACCGGCAACCACTGCAGAATGTGTGGGCAAGATGGTGATGCGTCATTCTATATAGACCAGTGTTTTTTTAACTAGCGTGCCGTGAGACCTTGTCTAGTGCCGCAGGGAATTTGCCCAATTTTATCTTTGCAAGAACTTGCCATTCTGCAGTAATATTGCTTTCTTCCAGTC